>NC_056741.1:937955575-937988075 GCF_019279795.1 Protopterus annectens
CATGCAGGGCACAGTCACGTATGGAATGGTACACCAGACAGGGTCTGAGGGAGCTGACAGCATGTCGCACAGCCATGACTGACAGTATGCATGACATTGCGGCTGCCATCCGTAATTTCACCAATGTCATAGACAGACGTTGTGGGGAAATATTAGACCGGTTCCACAACTACATGTCCATGAGCCAGGGCGATGGTGGACGGTTGAGGCATTGATGTGGGCGTATGCCAGCAACAGCAGCAGCTGGCAGTCTTCTCGGATGACAACAGGGCCGCGGCTGCCCCCATAGTGCCAGCAGCAGCCCCAGAAATGCTGGGTCTGTGCTGTCATCAGACCGCCCCAGGAGACCACGTGCACGTGGCTCTGGACAGGCCCGACAGGGATCTGTGTCCAGTCAACGTATGCCTGCTTCTGATGACAGTACCCAGTCTGGATTGATACTGGATATTGTCCGTAGCACCCCTGCAAGGCACAGGTACCGTGTCCATGGCCACAGACACTGATCTGTATGACCTGGCAGGTACAGTCTGTGGCTGTCCACAAACACCAGTATATGGCAGCCATGAGGTGGAACTGTGTGCATCCATACACACATGAGAATTGACAACACCTAGGGCTACCGCATACACGCACACACTGCATCAACATTGCCCCACCTTGTACTGCTGTCCATCACCAACACACATACGCATACATGTCAATTGGTGGTATCGGTGGCTGACTCAGGCATACTAAGTTCACACCCTGTGCATATGATGAAACTGTGCCACCTCCTGCAATCTGTAACATCAGTGCAGGTACAGGTTAACATGTTGCTGATGCACAGGGTGACTACATAGACGTGTAGTAATAGTATCATGTTGTTAACAGTACTGTGTGCTGAAATAATTGTGGGTATATCACAGCATGCCTGATGCAGTAAGGGTATGATTGTCACATACTGTTGTCTACACCCATGGTAAGTACCATAGTGTATCATCTGCACATGTTGGCATACTGGTGGTAAGGATGTCAACAGAAGGCTACATACATAGGTAGCACAGGGGATAAGGTAATGTAAGTATTGATACGCAATAATGGACATGTAAACTGCAAGTGGCATGTTGCCCACACTATACTCCGCAATGTGGATGTTTGACGATGTTGATATGTGTGCAGTACTACACGACTGGTACAGGGCACACAGGAGCACCCTAACACTGCAAGCTCACATCTCATACCATGCTAGACAGCCCCAACACACAAAACTAACTGTCACAGGAGGGAGAGTACCCATACATGTCAGGGATACTGTGGTGGCAGGCCAGGTAGCATTCATCCTACTAAGTATGGAACCACTGAGTGAAGGCTCAGTGTCTGTTATTTGACATGTGTATTACTGCAGGTATGAGTACCTGGGTTTCCATCCAGTTATTGTACATCCTGATGGTACATGGTCTGTACACTTGTGCGCGCTGAGACTGGACCCTAGCCATCTGACCTGTGTATTTCCATGTACATGTGTATAGTGCCTGCATATTTGCACTGTTACCTACTGGAAGTGGTACAGCTTGTTTGTTGTACAATGGACTACATGCAGCCCTGCTTACTGTAGCTTTGTTTGCATGCATGTTTGCTTGCAGTTACCCTGGAACACTGATCCCACCTGCAATGCAGAGTTACAGAGCTTCTGTGGACTCCTAGTGACATCTGCATAGCTTACTATATGTATGTCCATGACTCACTTGACAGAACGTCACTGTTTGTCCTGTTCACATGTACGTTGCCTGTAACACATTGCATATGACTTACCTGGCATTTGTCCACGTGGGCAGTCATATATGCCAGTGCTAACTAATCACAGGCACTACACCCTAACATACTCACCTTCTGTTGAACCACCTGCTTCGCTAGGGATGGCTTGCACCTGTCACCCCTGGGCTTTCGGATATTGGCAAAGGCTCTTGCTACCCCATAGTGTCTTTTTAGGCAAGGCTCAAAGACAAACCCACCTCCATAGTTATCACAAGGGATAGAAACTAAGAGTAATGCTACTCAACGCCAGAAGTCTAAACCTCAAGATGCACACACTCGAAACTCTCCTTAGCATGGAGAACATCGATATCTGTGCAGTAACAGAAACCTGGTTCAGGGCTCCCGAGAGCACCCCAGCACTACCACGTTATACCTCATACCATGCTTTTCGGCCCCAAAACGTGGACTGAACCACAAAAGGAGGGGGAGTATCGATATTCATCAAAGATACCCACACCTCCAGGTTTGTGGCAAAGCACGAAGCATCAGAGACTATCCATGTGCAACTAACAGTGGGTAAAACTGCCTTCCAGTTTATAGCCTGCTACAGACCACCCTCCTAAACCCAAGAACCCCACTTGGCCTTCCTGAGAACACTGGAAAATATGAAGGTCTCTCCAAGCACCATTATATTGGGCGACTTCAACTACCCAAACATAGACTGGGAGCATTACTCCAGCTCCAACATCCTAGCCCAAAGGTTCCTAGAATTTATAAACTCAAATGCTATGGAACAGCTTGTTACCACTCCCATAAGAGGGGAAAACATACTGGACCTGATCATCACCAACATGAGGACTCTATGCTCCAGACCAGAAGTGTATCCCTCACTGGTAAGATTAGACCATAAACTAATCTCACTGGATATTCACATCCCGACCCCACTCCCTGCCCAGAAAACCACAGTGAAAAACTTCTCTAAAGCAAATTTCACACTCCTCAAAACTGAGGTGGAATCCTTCAAAGCCCCCGGGCCTGTGGAAAATACGGCCCAGACCGCAGAATCCTTTATAAACGCATTCTATGAACACCTTCAGGAATGCATGGATCATGCAATCCCAAATAAAACCAAGACCCAATCCTCCAAAGGCAGACATCCTGTCTGGTGGACCCCAGCCATAAACAAATTGTACAATAGAAGGAGGAAGCTACTAAATGATAGAGCAAAATCCCAAAAAAGGAAGGCATCACTGATCAGTATTAGCAAAAAACTACGGGCACTCATAAAATTGTCTAAGGCCAGCTTCGAGAGAAAAATTGCACAGGACACCAAGGATAATCACAAGGCTTTCTTTAGTTATGTTAGGAACCTGGGTGGCAATTCCCAGATATGCTCAGAATTAGTCCAAAATGACAAAAAATACAGCAAACCCACAGACATTGCCAACATCCTAGCTGACAGGTTCAGCGCAAACTCCCCCCCTCCACACCAAAAGGGCAAATATCTATCCCAGCAGAGTGCTGCCCCCTTGACATCTCAGATGCTCAGGTAAGAGCTGCCCTCTCCAAAGCAAAAACTACAGCATCAATGGGACCAGATGGTGTCCCGGGCTGTGTCCTACATGAACTCCAAGAAGAGCTATACCCGAACATAACACTACTGTTCAATCTCAGCCTTACTACAGGATATGTGCCCAAAGAGTGGCGTACAGCAACAGTGGTCCCTCTCCAAAATGGTGGTGTCTCAACGGATCCTGGAAACTATCGCCCCATAAGTCTGACTAGCTTGGTCTGCAAAGCTATGGAAAGGATCATCATGGACCTCATAAATAAAGATATTGGGGACATACAGACACTGGATCCTACCCAGTTCGGCTTTGTTATGGGCAGATCCTGCCTCCTAAACCTGGTTGATTTCTTTGAAACAGTCACCAAGGCCATTGACGAGGGGAAGGTGGTCCACACAGCCTACCTCGACCTCGCAAAAGCCTTCGATACAATACCTCACTCGAGCATTATAGATAAGCTCACCAGCTTAAATATAAACCCCTATGTCACTAGATGGATTGCAAACTGGCTCAAGGACAGAACCCACATGGTTAGAATTGCTAGAGCCATGTCAGACTCCAAACCAGTTACAAGTGGTGTCCCACAAGGCTCAATCCTGGGACCTCTCTTGTTCGATATATATTTCCCGGAGGTACAGGTCAGCACGGAAGGACTGTGGCTGACCAAGTTCGCAGATGACTGCAAACTGGGACCATAATCGACTCTCCAGCCAACACAAGCATCCTCCAAAAGGGCCTCATAGAAACAGACAACTGGTGCCAGAGCCATGGCCTCAAGCTAAATGCCAAAAGGTGTATAGTCATCCCCTTTGGCAAAAACAAAGTGCCCATAAATTACCACATAGGTGGTAATCCATTAAGTACAGAAGAAGTAATTAGGGACCTGGGGACCCAAGTTGATAGCAATCTCTCATTTGACAACCATGTGGCCAAAGTGGTTAGAAAAATATTTTATATAGCCCACCTAATCATGAAGGGATTCACATGTAGATCAGGGGAGGTCATCGTGCCTCTTTCCTCATCCCTCATCAGGCCCATAATTGAGTACAATGCCCCTTTTGGGATGTACCTTACCAGACACCTGCAGCAACTGGAAAGACCCCAAAAGTACCTCACCAAGAGGATCAAAGGGCTCAAACAGATGCCATATGCTGCCCGGTTAAAGAAACTCCAGCTCTACTCAGTGGCATACCGCCTGTTCAGAGGCGATCTGTACCTGACGTATAAAGCCATGTCCAACCGGAATTAATGGACATGCTGCACCTCAGAAAATCCAAATCCCATCGAGCTACGCCTCGAGAGACTTGAACCTCAGCACTAAAATAAATAGGACATGCTGGAGGGACAGATTCATAACCCAGAGGCTCCCTTCACTCTGGAATAAAATCCCAGTCCAGGTTAGGCAGAGTCCCTCATTGACTCTCTTCAAGAGGAATCTTGATGAGTGGATGGGAGATCATAGGTTTACCCTGGGTATCACTTCTGTGTCACTGTTAGACAGAGGCACAGTATACTAACCTCGAAAAAGGGCATAGCAAATTAAATTTAAAATGGGTGGCGAAAGCCAAACACATTCTGGCTAGGCTTATAAATGCCCTAGGGCAGATAGCCTAGTATGAACCTATGAACCTATGTACCTTGTTCCCCATTGGCCCTATGTGCTGTTAATCACCATGGCAATCACAATACTATGGTAGCATGTGCAAAGGTCACTTGTCAGTCACCTCTATGGTACAGTTGTGGAATATGTGGGTCATGTGGCAATGTCACAGCTCCCACATGTACACAGTCAACCCTCTCCCCTACACATGGATGTACAACACATGTATGAGATGCAACCATGTAGCCAAACTGGGGACTAAGCACTCTGAACCCATTACTGGCATAACCTCTCAGGTGGCATGAAATACTACAGTGACTACAATACCAGTCTGATGTAGACCTACACTGACAGCAATCCAAACACGTGAACACACTGGGCCATTCATGGAGCCTCAGAATAGCATCCTGCCTGAGCAGCAGACACCACTGCAGCTGGCACACAGGCATACGTTAAGCCGGAACACAGCACGTGCACCACATAGCACACAAATCCTGCGTGCCAAACAGTCACAGCCTGTATGGCTAGACAACACACCTGCTACAGTTGTGTTAGGTACCTTTATTGTCCAGTACAGTGAGGTCCCGCTCAGCAGCCTGGACAAGGTGAAGGTCACAGTGATATGCCTGTGGGGCACTATGGTCCGCCACATAACACAAGCATACAGGTCAGTCAGAGGCATGGACACATATGACTCAGTCATTGTCCATGCCACTATGGCTGACCTGTGATGTACCTCCCTAGACTACATCATAGGGAACATGGAAGGGCTCTCTGAGCATGTGGCACAGGCTGGTATGATCCTGACCTTGGTTGGCATCATACCCTCACCAGGAATGCTGACATATTACTGAATGCTGATGAATTACTGTAGCTACAACACCCTAGTTGAAAGGTTCCTAGGATGTAGTCACTGCATTGCTATGGAACAACTTGTTACCACTCCCACAACAGGTGAAAACATGCAGCACCTGTTCACCAGCAAAATGTAGACTATGTGCCCCAGACCAGATGTGTATCCCTCGCTGCTAGGATGATACCATATACATCTCACACTGTATATACACATACCACATGCAGCAACCGCACAGAAGACCACAGTCATAATGTTATCCAGTGCAAATACCATGTATTCACATGTGGCAGGCGTCAGACATGGGAACTATTGAAGGTCACAGATACATATGTGTATTTGGCACACGCATACATCATCTGTGTCCATTGCCATTACTGGTTTAATCGATGTCATGCATTATTGTGAACAACAACCCACACACATGGGCATTCTGTGTGACAAAAACAGACGTGGCATGTGTGGAATTCAAAGCCATAACTAACTGTGCTATGACAGTAGTGAGAGGCGCAGCAGCAGAGCGTGCTATTTGCATTACTGGGAGATTTGCCCTCTTCCGCTGTACTTGTAGGGTGCTGACATCATCTCTGTGTAGAGATTGGAATATGCAGCAGCTGGTGTGTTGTACTGGTTGGCGAAAGGGTCAGCTGTCTCACACATGTAATTGCACACACCCTACTTCCACCACCCCCCACACACGCACTTGCAGTATTCAAACCCCTACCTAACTATGTTGTGATGCTCAAGATGGATGCATTAGCGGGTCACGCTATTCACATTTCTGGTAGGTTTTTCTTCTCCTGCTGTATTTATAGGGTGCTGACATCATCAGTGTTTAGAAAGGGGAATGTGCATCTTGTCGTGTGTTTTACTAGTTGCCAAAAGGGACATTTCCCTCACACAGAATTGCACACACACTAACCCCTCTCACCCAAACACACACACTTGCCATTTGTAGGATTCAAACCCCTATCTAACTATGTTGTGACAATCAAGACGGATGCATTAGCGGAGCACGCTATTCGCATTAATGGGAGGTTTTGCTTCTCCTGCTGTACTTATAGAGTGCTGACATCATCAGTGTTTAGAAAGGGGAATGTGCATCCTGTCGTGTGTTCTCCTAGTTGCCAAAAGGGACATTTCCCTCACACAGATTTGCACACACACCAACCATGCTCACCCACACACACACACACACACACACTGAGCATTTGCAGGATTCAAACCCCTACCTAACTATATTATGACACTTGAGTGAGATGCATTAGCAGAGCGCACTATCCGAATTACTGGGCATCTGTTCTGCACCTGCAGTATTTATAGGGTGCTGGCATCATTATTTCTACAGAGGTATGTACATCTAATACTACCTGTCAGGTGGGGGATAGCATATATATGCATTTGCAGCCACGTACTTCAGGGTCAGATCTGCACATCGCACTGGCAGGTTATGTTCTATACCATGCTTCGTGACCACAGGACCTGTAACACACAACACAACCAGTTCAGACCACCCCTCCCACATCCAGGACACACACTTTGCTTCCCTGGGAACAGTGCCAAGATATGCAGGTGTTCACATACACCATTCCAGTTGTTAATGTCAGGTATAGGTATATTGTGTGTGGGAACTACTCAGGCCTCTACATTACCCTACAGCCACTACAAATTGTGAGTCCATGTGCTATGGCAGAACCACACACCACAGCCACAAGGGGGAATACATATTGCACCTGACCATCTGCAACATGGGTACTCACTGTTCCACACCAGAGGTAGACCACCATTGTTGATATCTGACCATACCCACCTTTCCCTGGACATCCATATCCCATCCACACCCCCAGGCAAGGTTGTCACTGCAAACAAAGTGTATTTATCAAAAGCAGACTTTACACTTGTGAAGACTGGGGTGGAAGACTTCAAAGGACCCATGCTGGGTGAGTATACAGGCCACTCTGCATAATCCTTGACAATTGCATTATATGAGCATGTGGAAGGTTTGCATTGATCATGCTATCCCAAATATACCCATGACTGCTCCACAACAGGACACCTGTCAGGTGTACACCAGCCATATATGAGCTGTCCAACAGACGGAGTGAGCTAATACATTGCAGAGCAGTAGCCCACAGAGGGAGGACATCTCTGAACAGTACTGGCACGACACTTCAATCCCTCATAATCATCACGACAAGGTGTTGACAGTGAAATTGTCCAGACAATGCAGATAAGGCTCCCCTCAGTCTGTCATTGACGCCCACTTACTGTTAGAGGTCCTCACCAACCCTCTTCCAGCACACACCAACAACATGGATGTGGCTTAGCAAATTCAATCCCTGGGATCTCCACTGTGTCCCTGCTTGACAGAGGCACAGCACACTAGCCTCACATGGTGCCTTATGTGACCTACTTTACAGTGGCACAGTAGCCTACTGTACTGGGGAGGCAGACACCAAGCACACTCTGGCTAAGCTGTCATTCCCTAGGGCAAACAGCCTAGTGTTGACCTCTACATCCATATGTTTAATTGTCAGATGCACAATATTTGTTGCTGATAGACTGTTTGCAGGTCTTTATTGCCATAGCATTCCCTGTTTCTATGAACAACTTGTGTATCTGTGGAAGATGTTTGAATATGAGAGGGATCCACTATATCACATATGTCTCTGTAGTCATTTAACTGTGTGTACTGGGCAGATTGCTGTAATGTGGTTGGTTCCTGGAATTACACGTACAAATACCGGATATGTGTGGCCAACTGCAAAACTGAGATTTGGCCTAAGTGTGTGAGCATGCCCAGTTCAGGCTTTCCATGGCATGTCTGACATATGTCTCATTTATCAAAGTGTGCGAGCATGCCCCGTGTGAGCTTTCCATATGTTGAACTCTGCAGCCCACCACATTTGTGGATGAGTGTGAACTTCAACAATACATCACGTTTATGGTTGTGTGTTGTGTGTCATGTTGTGTAGTGACTGTCCAACAGCTTTGTGTCTGAACACAACAGGGATTATACTGTGCCTGCAGGGTTTGCATGGGATACTTTGCATACAGTTGTCAACATCCTTTCATACTGACCTAACACTGTAGTACCGTATAGTGTACTGGTTCAGTACTTTCACTGTGGTGGACAGTATCCTGGACTTTAGTCCTATCACTGCTTTACATTTTCATAGTGAGCACAACAGCCTGGTTAGGGGCCAGTTGTGCACATCTGACCATGTTGCATTATGTTCAGATATGAACTACTTAAACCAGGCTTGTCCAACATTGGTAGTGTATTCCACAACATAGGTGTACATTGGCAAACAATAGTGATGTGCCCAAGGCTATTTCTAATGCTAGTCGGAGAGTGTGTTTGTCCTTCGACACACATTGTAAGTGGAGTTTGCCATGACATATGTCATGGTTAGTATACTGTGCCTCCATCTACCAGTGACATAACAGTGATGCCCAGGGTAAACCTACCATCTCCCATCCACTCATCAAGATTCCTCTTGAGGAGAGTCGATAAGTGACTCTCTGGCTAACCTGTACTCGGAGTTTACTCAAGAGTGGGGGTGGCTTCTGTGTTATGGATCATTCAGTACAGCATGTCCTATGTATGTCAGTGCTGGGGTTCAGGTCGCTCATGTGCATAGCTCACTGCCATTCAGATTGTACAAGGTGCAGCATGTTCATTGATTCCAGCTTGGACATGGCTTTATACATCAGGCACAGCTTGCCTCTGGGTGGGCAGTATGGCAGTGTGTAGAGCTGCAGTTTGTTTAATCAGGCAACACATGGCATCTGTTCAAGCTCTTTGATACTCCTGGTGAGGTACTTTTGGGGACTTTACAGTTGATGGAGGTGTCTGCTGAGGTACATCCCACAGGGGCTATTGTAGTCAATTGTAATGCTGATGAAGGATGACTGCAGAGCCACAATGACCTCCCCTTATGTAGATCTGACAACCTTCATGATTAGGTGGGTATATGGTATGTTTCTTTAACCACTACAGCCACATGCTTGTCCAATGCAGGATATGTATCAACTTGTGTCCCCAGGTCTCTCATTACATCTTAAGTACTTAATGGGTTAACACCTATGTGGTAATTGGTGGGCACTTACTGTATATCCACAGGGGTTGACTATACACATCTCTGCAATTAGCTTGCTGACATGGCTATGGCACCAGTTGTCTGTTTCTATGTGGCCCTTTTGTGGGATGCTTGTGTCAGCTGGAGGGTCAGATATGGTGGCCAGTTTGTAGTCCTCTGCAAACATGTTCAGACACAGTCCTTCCATGTTGGCCTGTACCTATGGGACATATATACCAAACGAGGGAGGTCCCAGGACCAAGCCTTGTGGGATGCCAGTTATATCTGGTTTGTAGTCTGACATGGCTGCAGCATGTCTGACCATGCCTGTTCTGTCCTTGGTCTGGTTTTCAACCCCTCTACTGACATAGGGGTTTATATTTAAGCTGGTGAGCTTATCTATAATGAACACGTGGGGTATTGTATGAAAGACTTTGCAAGGTCCAGCTACACTGTGTGGACCACATTGCCCTCATCAATGACCTTAATGACTGTTTCAAATGAGTCAAATATGTTTAAGGGGCAGGATCTGCACTTAAGAAAGCCACACTGGGTAGAGTCCGGTGTCAGTAGGTCCCCAATATCTTTACGTCTGCGGTACATGCTGATCCTTTCCATAGCTGTGCAGACCAAGCTTGTCAGGATTCTGGGGTGGTAGTTTGCAGTATCCATTCAGGCAACACCTTTGTTGAGAAGGACCACTGTTGTTGTACACTGCTCTTTGGGTACATATCCTGTGGTAAGGCTGACATTGAGCAGTAGTGTGATTTGGCATTCCATTCTTCTTGGAGTCCATGTTGGACTCAGCCCAGGGCACCATCTCATACCATTGCTGCTGTGTGTTTTGCTTTGTAGATGCTGGCTGTTACCTCAGCATCTGCAATGTCAGGGGGCCAGCAGTCTGCTGGGATAGATATTTTGCATTCTGGGGGAGGGGATTTGCACTGCACCTGTCAGGTTGGATGTTGGCAATATGTGTGTGTGTTTGGTATGTTGTTTGTAATATTTGAGTGATTCAGAGCATATCTGTGAATTCCCAACAAGGTTCCTACCATCAGTTAAGAAAGCCTTGTGATTATCCATAGTGTCCTGTACAATTTGTATCTTCATAGGTTCATTAGTTCATACTAGGCTATCCACCCTAGGGCATTTATAAGCCTAGCCAGAGTGTGTGTGGCTTTTGCCACCCCTTGCTATGTGAATATTATGGCCATTTATGATTTACTTTACTGTGCCTCTGTCTGGACGTGACACAGTGAAGACCCCCAGTGTACATCTACGATCATCCATCCACTTGGCAAGATTCCTGTTGAAGAGTGTCAGTGAGGGGCTCTGCCTAATATGGAGTGGGATTCTGTCCCAGGGTGTAGGGAGCCTCTGGGTTATGTATCTGTCCCTCCAGCACATCCTATTTCATTATGTGTTGAGGTTGACATCTCTCACTCTCACAGCTCTGATGGCTTTGGGTTTTCTGGGGTGGAGCATGTCCATTACTCCTGTGTTGGACATGGCCTTGTACAACAGGCATACAACGCCTCTGTGTAGGCAGTATGTGACTGCATTCAGCTGGGGTGTCTACAGCCAGGCAGCATATGACATATATTTGAGACCCTTTATCCTCTTGGTGAGGTACCTTTGAGGTCTTTCTAACTGCTGCAGGTGTCAGGTAAGGTACATCCCATATGAGGCATTGTACTAGATTATGGGTCTGATAAGAGAACAGTATAGGGGCACAATGACCTCTGTTGACGTAGATGTGAATCCTTTCATGATATGGTGTCCAATATAGACAGTCTTCCTAGCCACATTGGCAATGTGAGTGTCACATAACAGGTTACTGTCCACTTGTGTCCCTAGGTCCCTCATTACTCCTTCCATACATAATGGTTTACCACCTGTATGGTAATTTGTGAGTACCTTGTTTGGTATTTGGTGAGACATTCATACTGTCCAGTGTCTTCTGGATGGCTGGGTGGGGTTCTTGTGTGTGAGAGTGTGGTTTGTAGCATGCTACAGACTGTACAGCAGTTTTGCCTATGGTTAGTTGCACATGGGTGGTCTCCGATGCTTCGTGCATTGTCAGTTACCTGGACGTATGGGTGTCTGTGCTGAATATGGATACTCCCCCTCCTTTTATGTTTTGGTCCAGGTTTTGGGGCCATAACGCATGATATGAGGTATAACCTGATAGTGCTGGTGTGCTGTCAGGAGGCTTGCTGCAGGTTTCTGTCACTGCACAGACATCAATGTTCTCCATACTGGGGAGGGCCTCAGGAGCATGCATATTGAGGTTTACACATCTGGCATTGGTCAGCATTACCCTTATGTTTCTTTCCACTTATATTTTCTAGGGTGGTGGGTTAGTCTTTTCAGCCTTGCCTACGAAAGGATCTATGGAGGTGGCAAAAGCCTTATCCAATATCCAGACGCCCAGGGGTAACAGGTGTGAGCCATCCCTGGAACAGCAGCGTGGCTTGTCAAGAATGACATCCCAAGCAGACAGACATTGGATCCCCTTGGAATGACACCAGTAATTGTGCCACTTGCTAAAGCTGATCATTCTGTGTTTGTACTGTGGCATCTATCTTGGTGAGGGTAGGATGCTGCAAACGGTCAGTGTCATACCGGCCTGGAATACATAATCGGAGAGCTCATCTATGTCTCTTTTCATGTAGTGCGGGGAGGTACATTTCAGGTCATTCACGCCAGCATGGACAATGACTGCATCATATTTCTACTTGCTTTGGGGTTACCTGCGTATTTGTGTTATGTGGCATATTGTAGCAGCCTACAGGTAGCTTACTGTACCCTTTCCCTTATTCAGTCTGTTGAGCGGGACAGCAGTGTGTCTGACTATGGAGTCACCTATTACATCTGTATCAGGCATGTTGTTTCTCCTTCTGGCCTGTGACTGTTTGGCACACCAGCTTTGTGTACTATGTGCTGCATGCGCTATGTTTGAAGGTTGTGTTTGCTTGGGTGTCTGCTTTGGAGGCCTCTGTTGGTGTGGTGTGTTTGTAATTAGTGCCTCTGGGAATGTTTTTCTGTGTTTATGTCTTTGGTTTGCAGTTGTGATAGGTCTGTGTGGGACTGGGTTTGTGGTGTGTGTGGTTACCTTCTCCTCCTGACTAGTTTTGACAGTACTGAGTTGAGGGAGCTCAGCCTCCAGTTTGGATAATTGGTTGCATCTCTCACATATATTTGTATTTCTTGGGGGGAGTTCAGGGTTTTCTGTGTACTTGGGGCAGGTGTAACATTGCCCCAAGATTCACAGATTTAACTTGTTGCAGCTGGCCATAGTGGATTGTATGTGTGGACATATTTTATTGCCATACTACTGATCAGTGAATACTTCCCTTTTTATGTTTGCTCTATCATGTAGTAGCTTCCTCATTCTCTTGCATGGTTTGGTAATGGCTGGAGTCCACCATGCCAGATGCCTGCGTGTATGGCATTGTGTCTTGGTTTTATTTGGGATCGCATAACCAGAAAGAAAGGCAGGTGCCAAATGTTCACTAATAACCAAAAGAAAGCAGCCAAAATCCAGGAACTGTGACACGAACAGTTTAATCACAAGAAATAAATCATTTAATAGCATGTGTACTTTTTATATGCCACATTTATTTCATTAATAGATATCCTTGTATATTTAGTAGAATCACTTAAAATCTCCTGCATTTTACCCTCATATATAATGTGGTCCAAAAGCACCCCCCCCACCTTTGTCGGGTTTCATAACCCTTAGGTTTTTGCTTTTACTCACTAATTTGAGTGTTCCTTGCTCAGCCAAGGATAAATTAGATTGCACATTATGTATCCTTAGTGACTTCATTAATTCATTTTCTAAAACTAACTCAAAATTCTTTAATTGTGGGTGTAGGGGTGGGTTGAACATACTCTTACAAACTAATTTGTCCTTTCCAACAGTTTTTTTATACCCATTAAAAAATATTTCTAAGTTTTTCTTTCTAATAAACAACTTAATATCTATTAAAAGTTTGAAAATGTTAGTTCTCTGTTTGGGTATGAATCCAAAGCCTTTTGAAAATAAATCAAAAAAAGTTTTAGTAACAGTGGTGTTGGAATAATTAAAAATATTAAAATCATTAAATGTCCATTTATGCCCATCATTGAGTATACGTTCATTTAATTCTTTCACCTCATTTGTTTCCTTCCTCAGGGCCCCCATTCTCTCCCTTGGTAGTTTTTTGTACTATAATCTATAGGTTCTTTGTACATCAACCTCTCAGACCTTCTAAGCGGTGGAAATTCTAAAGCTTCACCATCATTGTCATCAAATACAGGTATTTCATTTTCACTAACATTATAAGTTCCAACCCTCTTCCCCAACAATCTAGGCTTGGGGTAATGTGTTTTGTTTTTGTACTCATTCATATCTCTTTCTTTTCCTAATTTCCTGTTTTGCACATCTAAGCATTTACCTTCTATATCCTTAAGCAACTTATAATATTTATTCTTATGCTCCTCTACAGTAAAAAGCAAATCCTGAGCAATGTCTTTGTTAAGATGTTCAACTTGGTTAAACATTTTTTTCTTTTTCACATTCATTATTTAGTATTTAGTATTTAGAAGAGGAAGAGGGGTGGAACTTATAATGTTAGTGAAAATGAAATACCTGTATTTGATGACAATGATGGTGAAGCTTTAGAATTTCCACCGCTTAGATGGTCTGAGAGGTTGATGTACAAAGAACCTATAGATTATAGTTCAAAAAACTACCAAGGGACTGAATGGGGGCCCCGAGGAAGGAAACAAATGAGGTGGAAGAATTAAATGAACGTGTACACAATGATGGTCATAAATGGACATTTAATGATTTTAATATTTTTAATTATTCCAACACCACTGTTACTAAAACTTTTTTTGATTTATTTTCAAAAGGCTTTGGATTCATACCCAAACAGAGAACTAACATTTTCAAACTTTTAATAGATATTAAGTTGTTTATTAGAAAGAAAAACTTAGAAATATTTTTTAATGGGTATAAAAAACTGTTGGAAAGGACAAATTAGTTCGTAAGAGTATGTTCAACCCACCGCTACACCCGCAATTAAAGAATTTTGAGTTAGTTTTAGAAAATGAATTAAGGAAGTCACTAAGGATACATAATGTGCAATCAAATTTATCCTTGGCTGAGCAAGAAACACTCAAATTAGTGAGTAAAAGCAAAAACCTAAGGGTTATGAAACCCGACAAAGGTGGGGGGTGGTGCTTATGGACCACATTATATATGAGGGTAAAATGCAGGAGATTTTAAGTGATTCTACTAAATATACAAGGATATCTATTAATGAAATAAACGTGGCATATAAAAAATGCACATGCTATTAAATGATTTATTTCTTGTGATTAAACTGTTCGTGTCACAGTTCCTGGATTTTGGGTGCTTTCTTTTGGTTATTAGTGAACATTTGGCACCTGCCTTTCTTTCTGGTTATTCGCTTCTTTTTTGAATGGAATCACAGGTTTCTGTGGCTATGGACAGTAACAGCAAGGGTAGTGAGATCGGAGAGCTTCGGAAGCTCATAGGCAAACTAACTCAGTTGGTAGGGCTGCTTACGCCAGTAAGCCAATCAATGATTACGCTTTTGTCGATGCTTTCTGTACCAGGGAACCAGGAAGCAGCAGGGTGTTCTGCTTCACATGAAGGAACGCGTGTAAGCAATGGCGACGAGGTTGGTGATAGAAATGGATTGGATATGGCTGATAGAGGGAGTCTTGATGGATTCCCACACATTACTGTTGGTGGAGAGACTGGAAATCGAGTTTCTGAAGGTTCGCGAATTGCACGAAATGGGATACATTTTTTGGACTGTGGGACTAATGCTAGAGATCATACAGGCACTGTTCAACAGCTGAAAGACATTCTCAATGTTAAATATGATTTTGGAAAGAAAAAATTTAAACAAAGTGTTAGTAGAACATATGTTCAAATGTTGGATGACTTGGATTTTTCTTTGTATAAATACAAAATGCTTGAAATGGATAATGCATATTTAAAGCACTGTTTAGAATTAAAAGTTGTACCTAAGGGTCTCAGAGTTTGCAAATACCTGAATAATGTTGTGGATGGTTATGCCTTTCATCAGCAGCTGATTACAGCTTTTGATAATTGTGGCTTTGAGATAATGAGGGCTATTATACTAAATAATGAATGTGAAAAAGAAAAAAGGTTTAACCAAGTTGAACATCTTAACAAAGACATTACTCAGGATTTGCTTTTTACTGTAGAGGAGCATAAGAATAAATATTATAAGTTGCTTAAGGATATAGAAGGTAAATGCTTAGATGTGCAAAACAGGAAATTAGGAAAAATAGAAAGAAATGTGAATGAGTACAAAAACAAAACACATTACCCCAAGCCTAGATTGTTGGGGAAGAGGGTTGGAACTTATAATGTTAGTGAAAATGAAATACCTGTATTTGATGACAATGATGGTGAAGCTTTAGAATTTCCACTGCTTAGAAGGTCTGAGAGGTTGATGTACAAAGAACCTATAGATTATAGTACAAAAAACTACCAAGGGAGAGAATGGGGGCCCCGAGGAAGGAAACAAATGAGGTGGAAGAATTAAATGAACGTGTACACAATGATGGGCATAAATGAACATTTAATGATTTTAATATGTTTAATTATTCCAACACCACTGTTACTAAAACTTTTTTTGATTTATTTTCAAAAGGCTTTGGATTCATACCCAAACAGAGAACTAACATTTTCAAACTTTTAATAGATATTAAGTTGTTTATTAGAAAGAAAAACTTAGAAATATTTTTTAATGGGTATAAAAAAACTGTTGGAAAGGACAAATTAGTTTGTAAGAGTATGTTCAACCCACCCCTACACACACAATTAAAGAATTTTGAGTTAGTTTTAGAAAATGAATTAAGGAAGTCACTAAGGATACATAATGTGCAATCTAATTTATCCTTGGCTGAGCAAGGAACACTCAAATTAGTGAGTAAAAGCAAAAACCTAAGGGTTATGAAACCCGACAAAGGTGGGGGGGTGGTGCTTATGGACCACATTATATATGAGGGTAAAATGCAGGAGATTTTAAGTGATTCTACTAAATATACAAGGGTATCTATTAATGAAATAAACGTGGCATATAAAAAAATGCACATGCTATTAAATGATTTATTTCTTGTGATTAAACTGTTCGTGTCACAGTTCCTGGATCTTGGGTGCTTTCTTTTGGTTATTAGTGAACATTTGGCACCTGCCTTTCTTTCTGGTTATTCGTTTCTTTTTTGAATGGAATCACAGGTTTCTGTGGCTATGGACAGTAACAGCAAGGGTAGTGAGATCGGAGAGCTTCGGAAGCTCATAGGCAAACTGACTCAGTTGGTAGGGCTGCTTACGCCAGTAAGCCAATCAATGATTACGCTTTTGTCGATGCTTTCTGTACCAGGGAACCAGGAAGCAGCAGGGTGTTCTGCTTCACATGAAGGAACGCGTGTAAGCAATGGCGACGAGGTTGGTGATAGAAATGGATTGGATATGGCTGATAGAGGGAGTCTTGATGGATTCCCACACATTACTGTTGGTGGAGAGACTGGAAATCGAGTTTCTGAAGGTTCGCGAATTGCACGAAATGGGATTAATTTTTCGGACTGTGGGACTAATGCTAGAGAACATACAGGTACTGTTCAACAGCTGAGAGACATTCTCAATGTTAAATATGATTTTGGAAAGAAGAAACTTAAACAAAGTGTTAGTAGAACATATGTTCAAATGTTGGATGACTTGGATTTTTCTTTGTATAAATACAAAATGCTTGAAATGGATAATGCATATTTAAAGCACTGTTTAGAATTAAAAGTTGTACCTAAGGGTCTCAGCGTTTGCAAATACCCGAATAATGTTGTGGATGGTTCTGCCTTTCATCACCAGCTGATTACAGCTTTTGATAATTGTGGCTTTGAGATAATGAGGGCTATTATACTAAATAATGAATGTGAAAAAGAAAATAGGTTTAACCAAGTTGAACATCTTAACAAAGACATTACTCAGGATTTGCTTTTTACTGTAGAGGAGCATAAGAATAAATATTATAAGTTGCTTAAGGATATAGAAGGTAAATGCTTAGATGTGCAAAACAGGAAATTAGGAAAAATAGAAAGAGATGTGAATGAGTACAAAAACAAAACACATTACCCCAAGCCTAGATTGTTGGGGAAGAGGGTTGGAACTTATAATGTTAGTGAAAATAATATACCTGTATTTGATGACAATCATGGTGAAGCTTTAGAATTTCCACTGCTTAGAAGGTCTGAGAGGTTGATGTACAAAGAACCTATAGATTATAGTTAAAAAAACTACCAAGGGAGAGAATGGGGGCCCCGAGGAAGGAAACAAATGAGGTGGAAGAATTAAATGAACGTGTACACAATGATGGTCATAAATGGACATTTAATCATTTTAATATTTTTAATTATTCCAACACCACTGTTACTAAAAGTTTTTTTGATTTATTTTCAAAAGGCTTTGGATTCATACCCAAACAGAGAACTAACATTTTCAAACTTTTAATAGATATTAAGTTGTTTATTAGAAAGAAAAACTTAGAAATATTTTTTAATGGTTAAAAAAAAACAGTTGGAGAGGACAAATTAGTCCGTAAGAGCACATTTAATCCACCCCTACACCCACAGTTAAAAAAATTTGAATTAGTTTTAGAAAATGAACTAAGGAAGTCACTTAGGACACACAATGTACAATATAATTTATCTTTGGCTGAACAAGAAACACTTAAAATAGTGAGTAAAAATAGAAAACTAAGGGTTATGAAACCGGACAAAGGTGGGGGGGGGGTAGTGCTGATGGACCATATTTTGTATGAGGGTAAAATGCAAGAGATTTTAAATGATTCTACTAAATACACAAGGGTATCTATTAATGAAATAAATGTGGCATATAAAAAAATACACATGCTATTAAATGATTTATTTCTTGTGATTAAACTGTTTGTGTCACAGTTCCTGGATTTTGGGTGCTTTCTTTTGTTTATTTGGGATTGCATAATCCAAGCATTCCTGGCAGTGTTCATGGAATGCCTGTATAACAGGTTCTGAGGTGTGGCCCATATTTTGCACCTGCACAGGGCCTTTAATGGATTCCACATCAGTTTGGAGAAGTGCAACTTTTGCTTTACACATGTTTTTCACTGTGGTTTTCTGGCCAGGGACTGTGGTCAGGATGTGTATATCCAGTGTGATTACTCTATGGTCTCGTCTTACCAGTGAGGGATACACTTCTCATCTTGCCATCCAGTACCCATATTGCTGATTACCACATCCAGTATGCTTACCCCTCTTGTGGGAGTGGTATGTTGTTCCTGGGCATTTTGGTTTATGGATTCTAGGAACCTTTGTCCTAGGGTGTTGGAGCTAGAATAATGCTCCCAGTCTATGTTTGGGTATTTTCAGTCACCCAATATAATGTGGTTTGGAGGGCTTGATACATTCATGTATTCCAACACAGGCCAGGTGCAGTTCCTGGTGTTAGGACGGTAGTCTGTAGCAGGCTATAAACTGGGAGGCAGTTTTAGCCACTGTTACTTGACCATGGCCAGTCCATGCTGCTTCTTGTTGTGGTACCAACATGGGGGTGTGGTTATCCTTGGCAATTATTGCTAGTCACCCTCCTTTTGTAGCTTGTTCCATGTTTTGAGGCTGTACAGCACAGTATGACGTGCAACCTGGTAGTGTTAGGGTGCTGTTGTGAGCCTTGAACCAGTTTTCTGTTACAGGAAAGATATCAACATTCTCTTTACTGGGGGAGTTTAGACTGCATGCATCTTGCTGTTTAGACTTCTGGCATTGGGTAGCATTACATCTAGGTTCTTATCCCTTGTGATACCTATGGAGGTGGGTTTGTGCTTTGAGCCTTACCTATTCAGGGCACACTGTGGGTAAGAACAGCCGTTGCCAGTATCCATAAGGCCTGGACTGATAGGTGCACACCACCCCTAGCAGGTGGAGCATCATGTCATGCTCAGCATGTCATCCCAGGCTGGCACACATTGGATCTCCTTTGACTAACTGCAATACTTACGCCATTTATTGCAATTGATCATCTCATCGTCATATTGTGGCATCATGCTTGGTGAGGGTAGGATGTTAGTCAGGGTCATCAAGAGTGCATATACAACATGTTGTTACATTGCTTAACACATGACTTTCATGCCTCAGGTGGTGCTGCAGGGCTGCCTCTGTCGGATGCACATACTACACTCCCTGTACATGATTGAGAGCAGGTTATGTCATTTTAGGCATCCCTGTTATTATATGAGTGGGTCAGAGAGGGGTATCATTCCCAGGGTTCCTAGTGAGCCAGTGTATGTGCTATGCGTTGCCTCTTTGCCAAGGCCAGGGCATATTGGGCCCGCCTCCTTCTGCCTACTGGGACAGGCTGAGGTTGTTCCTACTCCGAGTCACGCTCTGCCTGTGATGGCCTTGGCAATGATGGGGGGCTGTTTGGCCCGGCCCTATGCTGGTCCTGCTGCAGCTGTTTTTGCAAGATCATATTATGTAGCATAGCACATACCATGACAGTTTGGGTACATGTAGTTGGTGAGTACTGCAAGGCCCCACCAGATGTGTCCAGACACCGGATCCGTGACTTGAGCAGCACAAACACATGCTCTATTACATTACGTATTTGTGCTTGTGCCTCATTATGGCGTTCCTGTTCAGGTGTGTGTGCGTTTTTGATGGGTGTCATCAGCCACGGCTCCAGTGCATAACCTGCATCCCCCACTAGGTGTCCATGTGGGATGTCCCCATTGGCAAATATCTGGTACAGCTGTGTCAAATGCCAGATATGGGAATCATGGTAGCTCCCAGGGCAGCCAGCACACACATTCATTATTATGCCCTGGGCATCACACATGACCTGGCAGTTGATGGAGGGGAAGCCCTTGCCGTTAATGTAGGCCCTACCCCGCTCACCGGCTGGTGCTTTGATGCGTATGTGCATGCAGTCTATTGCACCCACTACCTCAGGGTATTCCGCTATTTGCTGGAAGAGACGCATATTGCTGGCCAATACCTCACGGGCATTTGGGAAATATACATGATCACCGACATGTGCTGACATGGCATCCAGGAACTGGTGCAGTACCCTGGAGGCTGATGCCTGTGATATCCCCATCATATCATCAGTTGGTCTCTAGAAGGTACCTGTTGCTAGTATTCTTAGGCCAACACATATCATGGTTTCCACTGGGATGGATTCCCCTCTGTTGGTTCTGTGTGTGAGGCGTGGCCTGCACAGCTCGACAATTTGCTGCATGAGGTCTCTGTCCACTCTATAGCGCTCTACTATCTCCAGCTCATGTAACCCGTGGTAGGTGACCCTGGGCCTGTACACTCTTCTCCGTCTCCTCACTGTGGGTTGTCTGGCAGCATTTGCATTGTCACCACCCTCAGCAAGTAGCCTATGTCTCCTTATGACAGCTATGGCAGCCCCTAGCATTTCTGCTCTGAGTTCAGCTTTTTCAGTTTTCACTTCTAATAGCTTACTCCTGTATTGCAGTGTCTCTTGAGAGAAACATCCAGAACTGCTGTTTGCAGAGTTTTAAGTGCTTGGCTGAGCTACTATTCTGCCTGTGTAATTGCCTGCTTCTAATTGTTTTCACCTGCTAGCTCCAGCAGTATTCCCTGCTAGCTTCCTACTAATTCTCACGAAAGATGAAGAGCAGCTAATAACAATATCCAAGATCACCCGTGGAGACAATAATTCAACTGCAGCAATACGATGATAAAAAACAGGTTTAATTCCAGAACGGATCCTTTAGCACAGAGAAAAACACAATAGACAAAGCTGGCCTGGACAATTCCATGCTTTATCAAGTCAGAGTACAAAACAAACTGTAAAAGCACTTTTTAAATAGTTAAAGCTCCTTAATCACATGCTCAATTTAATTGTTAATTAAAAATAAATCAAACTGATAAAGATTAAAACTTTGTTTAAAGGCATACTCCATTTTCCTTTCTAGCATAATGCTAAGAATCTATTGCGATGCACGTAATTATGCATAAAGCTATTATTATTTGCAACTAATATATTGTGTGCAATATTGCATATTCCCAAAAACATTGTATTACAAAATTAAAAACAACATTAAGCCTAAAAATATTACCTAAAAATTGTATTAAACAACAGTATTTTATCTGTCCAACAACAGGTCATGGTATCAACAACAAAATTTATTGTTTAAAATGTGACATGTCAACTTGTATTAAGGAATGTCATATAGGCTGTAAACTATAATCTGGCTCTTCTAAGTTTAAGGACTGGGCCTATACTCAATGTCTCATTCATACCAGGTGTACTGCCAGCGTCCAGTCTAAGCTGCCAAATTAATTCCCTGAATTCCAGGGTGGATTCCCAGTCTCCGCCTCTGTTGCTGGGGTGAACTTGTTCAAGCACCATGAAGGCGAGTTTAAAATTAGGACAAATAAGGGAGTGTTTATAGAATGCGTTCCTATCTTTCATTTTACCTATATCATAGATATGTTCATATATACGCTTCCTAAGCTCCCTTTCAGTTTTTCCTATGTAAAACGCGCCACAGGTCAGGCAATACCCAATATATACCACACCTTTCGTGTTGCAAGTGTAATACCCATGTGGTTTCAAATTAGTTTTACGTGTTTTTAAATAAATATGGTTACTGTTGATGATAAAGGGACACTGTTTACACATGCCACATTTAAAGGTGCCATTCCTTTGTTGAGTTGTCATACAGGTAGTATTGTGTCTTTGCTCAAACACCTCCTTTAAGTTCTCTTTTCCTAAGCTGGTCTCTTAGGAATCAAATTCTTGAACTCATCGTTGGTTTGTAACACAAACCAAAACTTGGTAATTATGTTCTCTATCTCCCTTGAGTTCTCTGAAAAAGTGTAAATAAAATTACTGCAATTCTCCTGTGCTTGTGTGTTAGAGGTCCTTGGGGTGGGGATGCAAATGTTATTGTTCCCGAACAGTGGTGTATATATCAAGTCCCTTTTACTGAGAATCTCATGGATAAGGTTATTCAACAAATCATCTGGGTAACCTCTCTCTATGAACATCACCCTAAGATTGTTCGCTTCAGCAATAAAATCAGACAGTCTACTACACATACGAAATGCTCTAATTAGTAGGCCTTTGACTATTCCTTTCTTTTGGTGGAATGGGTGTTGGCTATTGAAGTGTAACAGGGAGTTGGAAAATGAGGGTTTTCTATAAACTTTAGAATAAAGTTCCAATGATTGGGCATCCCTAAGGATTGCTACATCCAAATAATGGAGCTCTTTCTCACTGATTTCATGAGTAAATGTTAAAAAATCAGTGGTAGAATTGATGTATTCCAAAAACCCTATTACTTGTTCTCTTGTGCCATCCCAGATGATACAGATGTCATCTAGGTAGCGGCAATAAAAAGTAATATACTGTGCCCAGGTAGATTGGAAAATATACACCTGTTCCCATCTATGCAATACCGCATTAGCATAGAAGCAAGAAGCCCATGGCCATTCGTTTGCTTGAACAATTCCCCGTTAAAAAACACATAACTGTTATTAAGAACAATGTTTAACATGTCCGAAATTAGATTGATAAGATTACTACTAAGCCTAGTTTCATATTTAAGGAAGTCAGTAAACCACTCAACACCAATAGTGTGAGGTATACTAGGAAATAGCTCCTTAATATCCACAGTGATCATTAGTGAAGAAGTAAGGCATTTTTCTTTTGGGAAAAGTCTAAGAAACTCCCAAGAGTCTTTGACCACATGGGTCATGGCCGAGGTGTGTTGTTTGGTAACAAAGTCAATAAATTTAGATATGGGTTCCGTTACCCCGCCCGCACCAGAAACAATTGGTCTGAATGTTAATGGGCTGATGCCTTTGTGGGTTTTGGGGATTCCAAAGATGATAGGAACCCTGGGTTTATTGACTAATAAAAAGTTATAAAGCTGCTCGTTAATAGCACCTTGTAAAAGATGATCATATAATGTGTATTTTATCTTAGCTAGGGCTATGTTATACTCATTACGAGATATGAGACAATACTGTTGGTCATCGTGCAGCATGTTATATATACTTTCTTCGTAGGTGTGGTCGTACATAAGTGACACCCCCTTATCTGGCTTCATTACCCTGACATGCTCCCTGGATAACATGGAGATGTATTCAAATTCTTGTTTAGTTATATTAGATTGCTGCATATTCGCAGAATGGTAAAACTTATTGCGTAGTTCATGTTCCACTAGCTCCTCATAAAGTTTCAAAGGTTGTACCATGGGGGGGTTAAATGTGCTTTTCCTATTGAGCCCGTTTGTACTGTGTGTTGCATTTTAAAAATGTTTCAGGTTCAGTGCTCTAGTGAACAATTTAAGGTCTACCAATAAGCTTGCTAGATTGACTCTATTGGAAGGTACAAATTGAAAGCCTTTAGTAAAAATTCCAAAGGCTACAATATCTATTGGAGCTTCAGTATAATTGTAAATACTGAAATTGTTCATTTTGAACACCTTACAGTTGACTTCATCTACTACTTGGATACCATCATTGTTAGCACTAAACTTAACCAAAGTACAAGGAACAGATGATATAGTTGGGTCAGGGACTTTGTCATCAGGAATTTCAATACTAATTTGTTGTTCCACTTGGGTCCTGGTCTTTGCGGTTTGTATGCCCACCCCCCGGTTCTCCCCGGGGGATAGTGAAAATCCTGGTTTCGTTCTTTTCTATCTTTTTCAGCCAGGCGAGCCTCTCGTTGTAATTACGCTGAAAAACTTCATCAGTTCCACTATCAAAAGTACTGTTATATCTAGTATTATTTGTTGATTTATTATAACAGGGATATGCTAACTCTTCCCTATACTCATGCATATCTCTTTCGAGTTTCTTAATCTTTCTAGTGATAATTTTAGAACAGAACTGATCAACAGACTTTGTCATAGTCATGTTTGACCATGCCAAAGTCAGTGTCTGAAATGAGAGTGTTATGCAAATTATTCAATTCCTCTGTAATTGCCCTGGCCTTCATTTCATATTCCTCTATCATAACTGTTATGACTTCAAGACCTGCTCTGTCAAAAATACTACAAAGCTGTTTATATTGTGCAGAGCCTTGTTTAACAAAATTGAATTTGAAAGCGTAGCCTTAGGGATAAGCAATCTGACACATTCTGTAAGATAGTCAATCTCGCATTGGTTACTTTTTAATGCATACAGTTTGTTTTTAAATGCGGCAAAATCTGTATCAATAGCCACAGAGTTAACATAGTTGACAGTACCTTTGTTAAAGTTAAAGGGCTGATTCGCCCAATTTGTGAAGTCAAACTCTTTAGTTTTGTCTTTTGTTTTTTTAGAGCGGGCTCCAGGATTACTACGATTATTAGAAGACCTTATGCTGTCCTGAGGCGCATGGTTTTCATTAGAAACTTCAGATAGTATCCTAACATCGTCTACCTCCCCTCCGGTAGTCCGCTGTATCGGTGGAATCATGGTAGCCGTGGTAATAGAGGATGATATTCCTGCATCGTCTTTGTGTTGTTGTTTTAACAATCCCTTAAGCTCGGTTAACATATCGAGCACCTGATTGAATTCCGCTCGCGTTACAGGGAGATTGGATTCTGTTTCCTGTAACAAGCGGGGTGTAACTGCAGGGTTGAACGCCTCTACGCTGGTGGTCATGGTACCAAACAGGAACAAAAAACTCACGAAAGACGAAGAGCAGCTAATAACAATATCCAAGATCACCCGTGGAGACAATAATTCAACTGCAGCAATACGATGATAAAAAACAGGTTTAATTCCAGAACGGATCCTTTAGCACAGAGAAAAACACAATAGAGACAAGCGCTTTCGTCTGGACAATTCCAGGCTTTATCAAGTCAGAGTACAAAACAAACTGTAAAAGCACAAGAGAACAAGTAATAGGGTTTTTGGAATACATCAATTCTACCACTGATTTTTTAACATTCACTCACGAAATCAGTGAGAAAGAGCTCCATTATTTGGATGTAGCAATCCTTAGGGATGCCCAATCATTGGAACTTTATTCTAAAGTTTATAGAAAACCCTCATTTTCCAACTCCCTGTTACACTTCAATAGCCAACACCCATTCCACCAAAAGAAAGGAATAGTCAAAGGCCTACTAATTAGAGCATCTCGTATGTGTAGTAGACTGTCTGATTTTATTGCTGAAGTGAACAATCTTAGGGTGATGTTCATAGAGAGAGGTTACCCAGATGATTTGGTGAATAACCTTATCCATGAGATTCTCAGTAAAAGGGACTTGATATATACACCACTGTTCGGGAATAATAACATTTGCATCCCCACCCCAAGGACCTCTAACACACAAGCACAGGAGAATTGCAGTAATTTTATTTACACTTTTTCAGAGAACTCAAGGGAGATAGAGAACATAATTACCAAGTTTTGGTTTGTGTTACAAACCAACGATGAGTTCAAGAATTTGATTCCTAAGAGACCAGCTTTCGTTAGGAAAAGAGGTCGTAACTTAAAGGAGGTGTTTGAGCAAAGACACAATACTACCTGTATGACAACTCAACAAAGGAATGGCACCTTTAAATGTGGCATGTGTAAACAGTGTCCCTTTATCATCAACAGTAACCATATTTATTTAAAAACACGTAAAACTAATTTGAAACCACATGGGTATTACACTTGCAACGTGGTATATATTGGGTATTGCCTGACCTGTGAAAACTGAAAGGGAGCTTAGGAAGCGTATATATGAACATATCTATGATATAGGTAAAATGAAAGATAGGAACGCATTCTATAAACACTCCTTATTTGTCCTAATTTTAAACTCGCCTTCATGGTGCTTGAAGAAGTTCACCCCAGCAACAGAGGCGGAGACTGGGAATGGGACTTAATCTGGCAGCTTAGACTGGATGCTGGCAGCACACCTGGTATGAATGAGACAGAGAGTAGGCCCAGTCCTTAAACTTAGAAAAACCAGATTATAGTTTACAGCCTATATGACATTCCTTAATACAAGTTGACATGTCACATTTTAAACAATAAATTTTGTTGTTGATGTTGTTTAATACAATTTTTAGGTAATATTTTTAGGCTTAATGTTGTTTTTAATTTTGTAATACAATATGCAATATTGCACACAATATATTAGTTGATAATAGCTTTATGCATAATTACGCATCGCAATAGATTCTTAGCATTATGCTAGAAAGGAAAATGGAGTATGCCTTTAAACAAAGTTTTAATCTTTTAATTAACAATTAAATTGAGCATGTGATTAAGGAGCTTTCTGGAATTAAACCTGTTTTTATCATCTAATTCTGTTGCTTCCTTTTCCTTTCTTTTGCTCAGGGGAGCAACGCCATACCAGCAGAAACACACTCACAGTGGCTTACATGGTTCAGAATCTCCAGTGCAAACAGTCTTACAAGTCTGCCAACAGGCTCCCACAAGTCTGCCTTACACGAGCACACACTGTCCTAAGAAACTTTGGTGTAAGCAACAGTGTACACCTTCCATTTCTTGACTTTCCCATGCTTATCTTGTGGCACTCCTCTTTCCATGATATGTGTCTGACATCTGTCATGTAACACTGACCTTCAATGAACTGCATTTCTTTCTACCATTCCCCCCTGTGCTGCCATATGTATCTCTTACACTACTCAGAATGTGCTCATTTGCTATGTGACAGTGGAATTCAGTATCCTAACACTCATTTACATCAGATTGCCTACTAATGCTTAGTTACATGTCTTAGACTCAACTTCCGCCCTTAGCAACCACTAAACGGTGGCCATGTTGTTTTTGCTCTGCTGGTCCCTGCATTGTAAATCCATGTATTGCATAAAACCCACATTTGTGGGTTTATAAAAAAATTATTTATTTCTTATATTTGCATTGCCAATGGCCACATATTTGGCCATTGGCATTATGCACCCTTTACTTGGACCTGACATGGCTGATTTAGGGCTGTTCCTAGGCTGCATGGAGTCTTGCAAGCCTTCATGAATCCTGTACAATGTAATAAAAATGTAAATGGCAAGATGTAATGGTGTGGTTTCCCTTAAGGGTGTTTAGTATGTATGTATTACAATATGGTGGAGTTCACCTACCATGCTTGTGTTGTTTGTGGAGAAGTTCATGTAAGTTTTTGTTATAAATGAACTGCATGTCTTGCTGTAGAAAGCAGGTTTAAAGTGTTAGCAATCAAAGACTGCTCTCTTTTCCTCAACACAGTATCTCAGAATCAGTATATTTAATTTGCAGGGGGTATCTGCAAAAGTGAAGAATAAAAACTTTGTAAGTTACTGCTGTATTCAATATTTTGAGAGTCGGTGTTATAAAATTTCAGTCATATGAATATTCAGTATTATCCAAAACAACAAAACTAGTCAAATAAATAACCAAGAAAAACAAAGCAGTTACAGCAGTGGAAAACCACAGTTAAACGTGATAAAATTGAATTAGTGTCCAAAACAATGTAATTCAGTGCTTTCGTTCTGCTATAATCAGGACATATTCTGCTGTGTTTTTCTTGGTTATTTGTTTTACTAATATTCAGTATTATGGTCTCAATATTTTGGTCTTCGTTATTACAGAATTTTCATATTTAAAAGAAGATCTATCCACACACACATACATATAAATCCCAACAAAAACAGACAGCACTCAAAGGGGGATATGATAAATGCCACTTTAATCTAACATGCAAACCAAAGGAAAAACAGTGCAGATCAAGTTTCACTGAAGAAAACAAGCTTCTTTAGTGCATATAACCTTACAAAATTAACAGTTTTATTAGTTTATTAACAGTTTCTAAAGGTTTGGGTTCTGTCTGTTTTGTTCGGCTGTATTGTTTTAAGATGTGCCTCTTTAACCTGCTCTTGCTTGATACAGAATACAAGATAGATAGATAACTAGACAGATAGGTAGTTGTTGGACATTCTGTCATATTGCAGTATGTTTGACAGTGTTTGGCTAAGGAGATCAAATGCACTCCTTGCTGAATCTGAATGAGATTTCTGTGGTTTAAGTTTAGAAAACCAAGGGATAGATTTAGTGGTGTGTGTGTGTGTGTGTGTGTGTGTGTGTGTGTGTGTGTGTGTGTGTGTGTGTGTGTGTGTGTGTGTGTGTGTGTCGTGTGTATCCATGTGCATAAGTGTGTTCTGCTTAGCATTACAGTAAGAGCCCATGTAAGCAGATTGATTTAGAGGTGTGTGTGTGTGTGTGTGTGTGTGTGTATGTGTGTGTGTGTGTGTGTGTGTGTGTGTGTGTGTGTGTGTGTGTGTGTGTGTGTGTGTGTGTGTGTGTCTGTGTGTGTCTGTGTGTGTGTGCATGAGTGCTTGAGAGTTGGCATGAGAGCAAGGACTAGTAAGGTAATAAATTAATTAATGTGTATCTTGTGAGGAGAGTTGTCAGCTCAAAATTTATTTTATTTGACTGACTGATAGCAACTAAGTGTGAGTAGTGTTTGTGTGTGTGTGTGTGTGTGTGTGTGTGTGTGTGTGTGTGTGTGTGTGTGTGTGTGTGTGTGTGTGTGTGTGTGTGTGTGTGTGTGTGTGTGTGTGTGTGTGTATATGTTTGTGAGTATTTGATGGAAGGTTAATGGAAAAATGTTGTGTTGTATTTATTTTATGGTACATGCAAGTGTCTGGAATAGTGGTACTTTCAGAAAGGTTTAAAGTTGAGGGGCAGTCACCACCTACTCATGGATGCTATTCTAACAGTGTCATTATCCAGACAAGTTTGGTACAATGTTATTATCAGAGTTGGGTTTACCGAGCAGAAAAGGAAACCTGGCATCATGCTGTCTATCTACTGATGCTTGTGTGTGCTGGTTACTGTGATATAATCATATATATATATATATATATATATATATATATATATATATATATATCACTAGTTACTTAAAGAATCTGTTTCCAAGTACATTTTCTCTGCATGCTAGCTCAGTTTAAGTGCAGTGGGGTGTATTTGTGGAAGATAAAAGCAACCTTTTTTTGGTTTTTTTCCTGTTGTTGGTCTATTCTATTATTATTTGTCAAAATGAAACAGCATCATTTATCGATTCCTGATGTCTTGCTTGATTAACAGGTCAAGAGTATTGCATGTCATTCTTTCTATACTCTCCTTTTTCTAACTGAAATCCCCAAAAATGTTTAACACTCATTAGCATCAACTGCATTAAGAAAAAGAACAGTCATTTTGACTTTCATATTTTGTGCCCTCATGGAGCAATTCTCACTGAGTTTAGACTGTAGGTTCTTCTTTCAACCATATATTTTGATCAGATAAATCATTTGTAGCCTGCCTCAAAATCCTATTTCATCAGTACTCTACCACACAGAGTAATTACTTTCTAATTTTGTACCCCTTTCAGATGGAGGGGCTGAGGGCTGCGCCATGCTACATTTATGGTTTCAAATCCATTCATGCAGAGTCTGTCTGAAAGAAGGTCAAGGGAACTACTTTTTTTGTATTTAAGGAGGTCTATAAGACCTCCTAATGGCCATCTGGTCCTATTTATGCTGTTGTTGAAGTTTAGTTCTTTTCAAATAGTATTTAAGTTGTTGTTTGTTTTTGTGATGTGAGGAGGTTAAATAGGGGACCACATGCTTAGAGGCTATATAGATGAGGAAATACTACTTTTTTTGATACTCATTTATGTAGATTATATTATAGGTCTGATATGGGATGAATGGGGAGGGATAATAACTTCCTTCACCTAATCTTTATCAGTTTGATTTATTTTTAATTAACAATTAAATTGAGCTCTGTGCAAAGCGGATCCGTTCTGGAATTAAACCTGTTTTATCATATTTCCTACTAATTCTGTTGCTTCCTTTTTCCTTTCTTTTGCTCAGGGGGGAGCAACGCGCATACCAGCAGAAACACACTCACAGTGGCTTACATGAGTGCACACAGGCTTACACGGTTCAGAATCTGCGTATTCGAGTTAAAACGCGCACACACCAGCGCAAACAGTCTTACAAGTCTGCCAACAGGCTCCCACATGCTCAGTCTGCCTTACACGAGCACACACTGTCCTACTCGCGCTTCATGGCGCGCACACGTGCGCATGCCCGCCCAGCAAGAAACTTTGGTGTAAGCAACAGTGTACACCTTCCATTTCTTGACTTTCCCATGCTTATCTTGTGGCACTCCTCTTTCCATGATATGTGTCTGACATCTGTCATGTAACACTGACCTCCAATGAACTGCATTTCTTTCTACCATTCCCCCCTGTGATGTCACCTATATCCTACTCTATTCCTCCCCGTTATGTATCTCTTACACTACTCAGAATGTGCTCATTTGCTATGTGACAGTGGAATTCAGTATCCTAACACTCATTTACATCAGATTGCCTACTAATGCTTAGTTACATAACTTAGACTCAACTTCCCCCTTTAGCAACCACTAAACGGTGGCCATGTTGTTTTTGCTCTGCTGGTCCCTGCATTGTAAATCCATGTATTGCATAAAACCCACATTTGTGGGTTTATAACCTTCATTTTTATGTTTTGTACAGCGCAGCCCGTTTGCGCGGGGCTGCGCTGCGTTTAAACATCGGAGATCGCCGAAAAAAAAATTATTTATTTCTTATATTTGCATCGGGGTACCTTGCCAATGGCCACATATTTGGCCATTGGCATGCGCTCTGACACATATGCACCCTTTATTTGGAGATGACATGGCTCCATTGTGTTTTTTGCAGAAACGTACTCAGTTGTCAACTGAGTACATTTCTGCAGCTAAAACGGCTCTTACACGGGCTGCTTTGGGCTTCCTGGATTGCTAATCTACCTCATTTGCATGCCTTTTGGCTGCAAGTGAGGTGATTAGCATATCCATGCCCAATCCGTGTAAGAGACGTTTTAGCTGGTCTCTTACACGGGATTTAGGGCTGTTCCTGGATCGCAAAGGCTGCATGGAGTCTTACACTACTCTTAGACTCCGTGCAAGCCTTCATGAATCCTGCCCCTTATTGCAGTATACTACAATGTAATAAAAATGTAAATGGCAAGTTATGTAATGGTGTGGTTTCCCTTTAAGGGTGTTTAGTATGTATGTATTACAATATGGTGGAGTTCACCTACCATGCTTGTGTTGTTTGTGGAGAAGTTCATGTAAGTTTAAACTGTAAAAAAGACAAAGACGTTGTTATAAATGAACTGCATGTCTTGCTGTAGAAAGCAGGTTTAAAGTGAAAGAATGTGTATGTGTCATTTAGCAATCAAAAGACTGCTCTCTTTTCCTCAACACAGTGCGATCTCAGAATCAGTATATTTAATTTGCAGGGGGTATGGGGGATGCAGGAGGGCGTAGCCTCCCTGCAAAAGTGAAGGAATAAAAACTTTGTAAGTTACTGCTGTATTCAATATTTTGAGAATCGGTGTTATAAAATTTCAGTCATATGAATATTCAGTATTATCCAAAAAACAACAAAACTAGTCCAATAGGGAGATAACTACTCATAAAACAAATAACCAAGAAAAACAAAGCAGTTACAGCAGTGCACACAACTTGGAGGAAAACCACAGTTAAACGTGATAAAATTGAATTAGTGTCCAAAACAATGTAATTCAGTGCTTTCGTTCTGCTATAATCAGGACATATTCTGCT
>NC_056741.1:937990575-938055575 GCF_019279795.1 Protopterus annectens
AAGAAAAAGAACAGTCAAATTTTGACTTTCATATTTTGTGAAAAATAAAGCAAAACCAAACATTCAGAAATGGGAGAAACAATGCACCCCTCATGGAGCAATTCTCACTGAGTTTCGGAGACTGTAGGTTCTTAAGTTCATACTAGGATTTTGATCAGATAAATCATTTGTAGCCTGCCTCAAAATCCTATTTCATCAGTACTCTACCACACAGAGTAATTACTTTCTAATTTTGTACCCTTTCAGTTAGGGATGGAGGGGCCTGCCAAGGGCTACATTTATGGTTTCAAATCCATTCATGCAGAGTCTGTCTGAAGAATGTCAGGGAGCTACTTTGTTTTGCATTTAAGGGAGGTCTATTCCATAAAAAAGGGATCCTTTTGGAAAGACCTCTATTACATCTGCAGGTCCTATTTATGCTGTTGTTGAAGTTTAGTTCTTTTCAAATAGTATTTAAGTTGTTGTTTGTTTTTGTGGATGTGAGGGAGGTTAAATAGGACTACATGCTTAGAGGCTATATAGATGAGGAAATACTACAGCTTTTTGAGTTTACTCATTTATGTAGATGATGACATACCAGAAGGAACATTGTATTATATTATAGGTCTGATATGGGATGAATGGGGGAGGGGGATAATAACTTCCCTTCACCTAGAAGACGTACTCCAAGTAAGAAGTCTGGTTAGAGAGAAGGATTTCCTAACAAGTACAGATATGCAGTGGTCAAAGGATAGCTCCCTGTCAATGATTGTGACTGCATCCATAATAACTATATCAGTTTTCAAAAGCAGTATCAAGTGATAGGTGCATGGGTGCCAATGTTTGCCAAAAAACAAAATATGCCATTTCTTGTCAGTTCGCTTAAGGTTATTTTTCTGGCACTATTTATTTGTACGCATTAGGCCCTCCCAGAGAATTTTAGTGTCAGCTGCAGAGTTCATGATAGCTCTAACTTTGCAGCCATCCACAAACTTGGACAGCCACAGGCCCCTGATATCAACCTTGACTTGGAGAAGTAAATAACAAACAGAAGTGGCCCTAGGACTGAGCCCTGAAGGACATCTCTAATACTAACCTTTATGATGAGGGTGTGCCCCCTTACCATCTAGTGAATTATACCCTGAAGGAAATCTCTAATAATGACCTTTATGATGAGGGTGTGCCCCCTTACCATCTAGTGAGTTATACCCTGAAGGACATCTCTAATAATGACCTTTATGATGAGGGTGTGCTCCCTTACCATCTAGTGAGTTATACCCTGAAGGACATCTCTAATAATGACCTTTATGATGAGGGTGTGCCCCATTACCATCTAGTGAGTTATACCTGAAAGACATCTCTAATAATGACCTTTATGATGAGGGTGTGCCTCCTTACCATCTAGTGAATTATACCCTGAAGGACATCTCTGAAGGACATCTCTAATAATGACCTTTATGATGAGGGTGTGCCCCATTACCACCTAGTGAGTTATACCCTGAAGGACATCTCTAACAATGACCTTTATGATGAGGGTGTGCCCCCTTACCATCTAGTGAGTTATACCATGAAGGACATCTCTAATAATGACCTTTATGATGAGGGTGTGCCCCATTACCATCTAGTGAGTTATACCTGAAAGACATCTCTAATAATGACCTTTATGATGAGGGTGTGCCTCCTTACCATCTAGTGAATTATACCCTGAAGGACATCTCTAATAATGATCTTTATGATGAGGGTGTGCCCCCTTACCATCTAGTGAGTTATACCCTGAAGGACATCTCTAACAATGACCTTTATGATGAGGGTGTGCCCCCTTACCATCTAGTGAGTTATACCATGAAGGACATCTCTAATAATGACTTTTATGATGAGGGTGTGCCCCCTTACCATCTAGTGAGTTATACCCTGAAGGACATCTCTAATAATGACCTTTATGATGAGGGTGTGCCCCCTTACCATCTAGTGAGTTATACTCTGAAGGACATCTCTAATAATGACCTTTATGATGAGGGTGTGCCCCCTTACCATCTAGTGAGTTATACCCTGAAGGACATCTCTAACAATGACCTTTATGATGAGGGTGTGCCCCCTTACCATCTAGTGAGTTATACCATGAAGGACATCTCTAATAATGACTTTTATGATGAGGGTGTGCCCCCTTACCATCTAGTGAGTTATACCATGAAGGACATCTCTAATAATGACTTTTATGATGAGGGTGTGCCCCCTTACCATCTAGTGAGTTATACCCTGAAGGACATCTCTAATAATGACCTTTATGATGAGGGTGTGCCCCCTTACCATCTAGTGAGTTATACCCTGAAGGACATCTCTAATATTGACCTTCATGATGAGGGTGTGCCCCCTTACCTTCTAGTGAGTTATACCCTGAAGGACATCTCTAATACTGACCTTTATAATGAAGGTGTGCCCCCTTACCATCTTGTGAGTTATACCCTGAAGGACATCTCTAATACTGACCTTTATGATGAGGGTGTGCCCCCTTACCATCTAGTGAGTTATACCCTGAAGGACATCTCTAGTAATGACCTTTATGATGTGGGTGTGCCCCCTTACCATCTAGTGAGTTATACCCTGAAGGACATTTCTAATAATGACCTTTATGCTGAGCGTGTGCCCCCTTACCATCTAGTGAGTTATACCCTGAAGGACATCTCTAATACTGACCTTTATGATGAGGGTGTGCCCCCTTATCATCTAGTGAGTTATACCCTGAAGGACATCTCTAATAATGGCCTTTATGATGAGGGTGTGCTCCCTTACCATCTAGTGAGTTATACCCTGAAGGACATCTCTAATAACGGCCTTTATGATGAGGGTGTGCTCCCTTACCATCTAGTGAGTTATATCCTGAAAGACATCTCTAATAATGGCCTTTATGATGAGGGTGTGCTCCCTTACCATCTAGTGAGTTATACCTTGAAGGACATCTCTAATAATGACCTTTATGATGAGGGTGTGCCCCCTTACCATCTAGTTAGTTATACCCTGAAGGACATCTCTAATAATGACCTTTATGATGAGGGTGTGCCCCCTTACCATCTAGTCAGTTATACTCTAAAGTATATCTCTAATAATGACCTTTATGATGAGGGTGTGCCCCCTTACCATCTAGTGAGTTATACCCTGAAGGACATCTCTAATAATGACCATTAAGATGAGGGTGTGCTCCCTTACCATCTAGTGAGTTATACCCTGAACGACATCTCTAATAAAGACCTTTATGATGAGGGTGTGCCCCATTACCACCTAGTGAGTTATACCCTGAAGGACATCTCTAATAATGACCATTAAGATGAGGGTGTGCTCCCTTATCATCTAGTGAGTTATACCCCGAAGGACATCTCTAATAATGACTTTTATGATGACGGTGCGCCCCCTTACCATCTAGTGAGTTATAGAAGAGTTTACATTTAGTTTGACTAGCTTATTGAAAATGCCAGTTCGGGGGATGCTGTCAAAGGCTTTAACCAAGTTCAGGTAATCATTGTGCTGATTTCCCATCATTCAGTGCATCACTGACTTGTTCAAAGATGTTCACTAACTTTAGGAGGTAGAGTCTACCTTTAATGGACATAAATTGGTTTGGTTAATGGACTGTAGCTGCTAATGTCCTTGTTATTAAGTACTACATTAATGCAATCCATTGATTTATGGATATGGCAATGGACTGCATTAACATAGTACTTAATGAAATCTATTGATTTATGGATAAGTCTGTTTGGGTTTATGCATCTGCACTTACTAGGGTCAGTGGTGCATCCTTCCTTGTGGAATGGGAAGGAAACAGCAGTTCTCTATACCTCAGGACAAACTAGGAATGAATAAGTTTAATAGCAAATCTATAAGGCTGTCATTGGTGCTGACAGAAAAACAGCCTGGTACAGTGTCTTGTCTCATGAAGCTACTGTTTTTGGCCTTAAACAGTAGCCCCAGGACTTGATGTGAGTTGATCAGAAGGGATGAGGTGTGGGCATGTTAATATATGGTGTAAAGTGGGAGAAGATAAGGGTGCAATATTAGAGATAAACATATCAGTGAATATGTTGGCTATGTCTTCTGGAATGAGTTAATTAGCTGAGTGCATTATTGAGTATTTCTTCTAAGGTTCTGATATAGGATCGTAGGATCATAGGAGGTTACTAGGCTAATGGCTCTAAGGCCCTTACAAGCCTAGCCAAGAGATTATCCTCAAAAAAGAAACCTCAGTCATCACCTGTCACCCCTGTCAATAAGGGACAAACCCTGGGACAAATTTATGGTTTCCATCCACTCATCAAGGTTGCACTTGAAGAGGGTCAGCGAGGTACTCTGTTTGACATGTATGGGAAGTCTATTCCAGAGACATGGCTGTGAGAAAATTCCACTTGCCCTTGTATTTAAAGAAATAAATGCCATTTTCTACTCCAAATGGTCCATTTTACTAAAGAGTCCTGCTTTTTGGACTCCTTAGAGCACAGGTAACACCTGAGAGACTGAAGGACAAAATTCTTAGACCCCATATAAAGCATACAACTGCATACACTGATGCTGCAGTAATATTCCCAGAAAACTTTGAAAGCCATCTCCCTAAATTCAAACAATTTCAGATTTCAAGTGTGAAGATGGATTGTTGGCTAATTAATCTAAGCGCAAGTTAAGAAATGAAGGATCCTTATATTTAGGCTATGTAGCAAGGTAGGTAATTTTGAAAGCATACGCTGAGATTGAGAAAACTGAAGTAGTACAAGGCTGGTCCATACCAAATGCTAAGGCTTTTACTAGCTGGGATACATCTTGTGTAAATTCTTCATAATTATATTAATACTGCTTTTACCTAACTAACATGACCAATGATAAAGATCCTTTGGAGATTAAGTGCAAAGATGAAGCAGAACAAGCTATTAGGCAACTAAAACTATGTTGTGTACATTAATAGTTTCAGATTTGTCTTAATGCACACAGATGCCTCTGAGGTAGGTATAGGTGCATTTTTGTTTCCGGTTAGAAATGGGCTAAGCACTCTTATCTGTTACATGAGTAGAGCAGTCAGCAATGCTGAGAGATGTCTTTTAGCTACTGAGACAGGATGTCTTTCTTTATAATGAACCCTCACCACCTTAAAATGCCCTAAAATTCCACTTATTTTTGAGGAATGTTAACTACTGACCGTGTCCCTCTCAACAAAGATTCTACCAAAAGAAAGACTGCAACCTTCAAAATTTCCAAGTCAGCGTTGATCCACTAGACATATAATTTTGGGATCTGTCATGGTCTAGACCACAATTCACTTAAAAGCAGATGAGCTGGGGGTTGTAGCTTAGCATGAGCCTTGAGTAGCAGCACTTTCTCTCTGCTCTGCCTTATCATTTCATTTATGACAGGAATTTTTAAGTATAACTAACTAAATAGTATTTTTTTATATATATAGCGTCTTTTCATAGTTTAATTTGTTAATATCAAAAAATATTTTAATTATTTACAAATTTTCCTGTCAAAAATTACAAAAGACAACTTGCAGGCATCTGACTGCAGCATGAGCTTTACTAAATGCTCTCATCAGGACTCTATATTAAAAAAAGAGTTTTAAACTCTTTTAACTACTATACAGGAATTATCAACAACATTTGACAGAATGGACAATAAATAGATAACTTCAAAGAAACTACTTCGCAAAAATGGAGACAATACATCTGGATCTGAAACAGCAGAAGAAACAAATGACAGGTATTGAAATGTCCTTAAATAACATGGATAGCAGAGTACAACAAAATGAACAAAACCTGTAATTTCTTCTGAAACAGAATACCTTGCTATTAACTAAAATAGATGATCTGGAAAATAGATCTTGAAGAAATAACATCAGGATCTTTGGTTTACCAAATAACTTGGAAGAAAATAACTTGGAAAGGTTTTTATCTTCATGGCTACCAGAAATCTTACAACTCCTTGAAGTGCTTTCTTTTGGTATAGAAAGGGCTCACATGTCCTGGTCTTCCTTAAAGAATACCAAAAGCAATTCTACAAAGTCAGTTATAATTAAATGTTTATCATCTCATGATAAAGAAATAATTTTGAAGAAGTCTTGGTCTAGGACACCTATTAAATACAAGGACAATATCATTCATTTTGGTAATTACTATTCTTCATCTGTTATTTCAAAAAGGAAACAGTTCCTTCCATTGCTCAAAGAACTGAAAAAAAACACAAATAAAATCACACTTGCTTTTCCCTGCAAGGCTGAAAATCTTCCTTCAAGAGGGTCCGAAGAAATTTGAAGACCTTGATGCTGCCATCAACTACATTAAATCCAATAAAATATTGGATAAAATGGACTGGACAAGTCCAAGTATCAAAAGAATTGCTGAAAATGGTAACTGGAAAACAGTTGAACACAAGAAGATACTTAAAAAATAACTCCCTTTTTGTTTTTCCTACATAACGGACTTTCTATCTTCTTTCATATAATTTTTTTATTTTTATTGTGTCCCGGAAGTCATGGGTTTTGAAAACGGTTCAACAGGTGAGTGCCTTCCTTTTCTTTAACATATAATATTTATAACTTATATTTATATATTATCTAATCAGTTGGTTACTTTTAATAACTAGTAGTAGTCAGTATATATTATTTCCCCTTTATTAATATTAGTTTTATTTATATTAGATATTTTTTGGTTATAATTTAGTATATATTTTTTTTTTTTTTTTACACAAGTAATCTTTAAAAACATTCTACTGTGTTTAGTTTAAGTAAAGGAAAGAATGGAGAAGGCAGAGGTAAAGGAAACAAAGTATACAATAATATTAAGTATTAAATTATTGCCCCACAATAGCTTAAACATTTGAATATATAACCTGCTCAGGGTTATAATTATATTACTTTTAGAAGTTTAGAAGCCATTTGTTATTTAAAACATTAGTTTAGTATTCCAGTTCTTGTTTGTTTCCTTAAATACTACTAGAATGCTTATTAAACTAGTTTAATCTTCCTTTATCATATTTCTTTTCTTTTTTATAAAAATTCCTTTATAATTATAAATAATTGATATTAAATATGTTTTTAGAGTATCCTTATAGAAAAGGGATATCCTGAAATGTCTTTAATTCCTTTGGGTTGTTGCCTTTGCTATGTAGATACAATTTTCTTGCTCTCCATTTCCTTTTTTGTATGCCCTTGTGATTTTCACTGAGTATTTGGGCATGATGGTTTTGTTTCATGTGTTATTGGCTGGTGTAGCCTGTATTTTGTTGGGATTGTTCGTTGATGGCTTTGGGCATGTAACGGACTCAGGGATTCAAGGTTGCTTTTATTTATTTATTTTTTTCTTTTCACCTGTTGTCTTCTCTGACATTTGTTGAGAGCTTTGACTGTTGCTGGAGTGTGTTGTGTAGCTCTCGAGCCACCGTAAACCTTCATCTGAAGATAAGAAAGCTCACAGTTTCCCGCTGAAAAAATTTAAGCTGTTTTTTTTTCTTATCTGGCGATGTAACCACACGCTTCTTTGAACAGTTGCAAGAGCCGCATGACGTCACTGATGACATGGCATTCTTCAGAAAAAGGAAGTAAACATTTTACAAAGCCTTTTGGACATGCTTAAAAGTTTGTTTTTTTTAATTTATTTTTACCGATGAGATGTTTATGTGCTGTACAGTTAAACAAAAAGGTAAACAGTAGCAGAATTTGTTACTTTTGATACTCACTTCTGTTTAGTACATGATTATCACAGGAAAGATTAAATATGACCAGTAAAAGTTCATTTACAGTATATTTGTGCACATTACACCACTTTATAAGGAAATATGCTTTTCAACAATTTCCTGTCTTCTAGATTTAAGTATATTGAAACACTATTCACATTAATAATTTCTTTATATACTAGTAAATACAATACTGTTGGAATTTATGTCACTTTCTGTGCATTACACTATATACTATCCTTTTACTGCTGCTTAGCAGAAGTAACACACACTAAAGGTTAAGCTTAATGAATCTTACTAATATTTACAAATACAATAATTTTAGACCTGTCTCACAGACTTTGCATGGGTATGTAATGAATGAGTAGCTCAGAAACATTTCTAAGATCAGTTTTATTTTATTTATTTATTTAATTTTTATTTTACATTTGTTGACCAGGCTAGTCCAACTGGATATATGTCCATTTTCAGTAGAGGCCCCGGGAGAAAAGCTCCACTAAAGTTAATAGCAATATAGATACAGTACATTTTTAAGGCTAGGCAATAAAAGTTATTTACATAATAGCTAAACATCATATAATTGACAAACGTTCTACAAGATAATGGTGAAAACATATATAAGTGGTAGAGACAAATACATACTACACTATAGAGAGCTTGCTAAACAAGAACAAGCTTTGTAGTACCTTCTAAGATAGGCTAAGTTAGCACCAAACTTTGTTAGCTGACAGCTAATACATTCAGAGGTTAATAGGAAGGAGTACAAAGCCTAGCAGTAGTGAGATAAGTTTACAATAAGTATGAAGGAAGGAGGTGATCAATCTGGGTTGGTGCATGGACATAGCCAGTGATTTTTAAGATATTCTTTGAGTTGCTTCTTGAAAAGTGGTGTACAAGAAAGAGATGAGTTCTCTAGGGAGGAGGTTCCAAGTTTTCCCCATGGTGTTGGAGAACAGAGAGTCCCCAGCCTTATTATAAGACTTGTGTATTGATACTAGTAGTTTATTTGCTGAGCGTAGGGTAGAAAGATTTATGTAGGGGGTAATAAGGCTAGTGGGTATTGGTGTATTACTAGAATGATAAAGGATCTTGTGTGTGATAGTAAGTTGGTAAAAAAGAAGTCGATTATGGAGTTCCAGCCAACCCAGTTGTTTTAGATTGTGACAATGGTCGGTTCTAAATGGGGAACTTGTGGCAAATCTGGCAATGTCATTGTAAGAGGTTGCAAGTTTGGTGAGGTTGCTTTTTGAAAGATTGATATAAATGGGTGAGGCATAGAGGAGGGTAGAGATAAGATGGGTGTGGGCAATAGTATTTCTAGCTATAAGAGTAAGGAAGGATTTAATCCTATAAAGGGAGCCTAACTTTCTGTTCACTGATTTGATTGTGTTGTTGATGTGTGTGTCAAAGGTCAGGTTGTTATCAATTGTTACTCCTAAGAGTTTGGTAGTTGGTCAGGAGATATAACAGTGCCATTACTGAATAACACTATGAAGTCTACTTGTGTGGACTTTTTTGTAGGATTAAAGAGCAATAATTTGTTTTTTGGGGGGGTTCAGGAGTAGGCAGCACTGTAGGAACCAGTTTTCCACTATGTTCAGTACCTTTTGGGTGAGGGATTGCAGCTTTGATAATGAAGTAGCAGAGCATATTAATGTTGAATCGTCTGGATATTGTATGCAGGTAGCTTGAGGAATTGATAAGTTGAGGTCATTGATAAAAATTGAGAATAGGAGGGGACCCAAAATGGAGCCCTGAGGGACACCTAGGTAACAGGAAGATGTGTGGAAAGTGTACTATGCCACAGCACAAGCTTGTTGACAGTTCTCTAGGTAGGAATTGAACCATTTTTTGCTAGTGTATCAAGGGAGAGGAATTTAAGTAGATCCATAAAACACTGATGGTTAACCATATCGAAAACCTTCAAGAGGTCAATAAAAAGTGAGGAAGATAGAGTGTTGTTATTACGATTTTTGTTGATGCAGACATAAAAGGATAAGAAGGCAGAGGTGGTACTGTGGAACGGCCTAAATCCATGCTGACAGCTAGTTAGTAAGTTATTTTGGAGAAGGTGGTTGAGTAGTTGTCAGTGGATTTATTTTTCCATTATTTTTGATAAGGAAGAGAGTAAGGCTATTGGTCGAAAGTTAGAAAGTTCAGTGTAGTTACCACCTTTATGTAAAGGGATAATACGGGAGATTTTCCAGATAGATGGAATAGTTCCTTTAGAAATTGTCCTATTTATTAGCATGGAAATGGGATAGGCTATGACTTTGGCTGCTTTTTGCAAGTATTCGGATGGTAGAAGGTCGGCTGAAGGGGTGCATGGCTTTAGTTTTAGGAGAAGGGTGCAAATGAGGGATGTAGGACTGGTTGTAGGTGGAATGAGGGCAGTAAGCTAGTTAAGGTGGATGACAGACTTGGTCTGACAGGGGGTAGAGAATTTGTTAGTGATTGGATGGCTTCAGTAAAGAAGGTATTAATGGCATTGGCAATATGCTTAGGATTGTTACTGGTGGTACCTGATGGGGTTTGTGTTTTGGCGTGACCTGGATGTAAGAGTTTGTTTATGCCTGACCAGAATTTTTGTGGTTTGTGTTTGTGAGTCTGCTGAAGTTGAAAGTAAAAGATTTTTTAGTAGCATTTCTCAATTGTTTAAATTCTATGTGATCTGTTGGGTTTTTGGAAGTTCTCCATTTGGCTCAGATTTTGTTTCTATGTGAAATTTTCAGTCTGGTTTCTTTTGTAAGCCATGGAGCAGATTTAGTCCTAATTCTTATAGTGTGAATGGGGGCATGGTAGTCTAGAATCTGTAAGAATTTACGATTAAAATATGACACTGCTTCCTCTAGTTGGAGGTGTTTCAGTGGTGACCAGTCACATGCTTTATGTTCAGTCTGGAAGCATTCTAGGTTAAAATTTTTATTGGATCGAGTAGTTCTAAAGAAATTAGAGTTGGGGATATTGAGTCTTTGTCTGATGACATAGGTCAGTGAATGGTCACTAAGGTCATCAGGATGAGTACCTGCTTTATATATAGAGAGATGATTGTTAACTAGGATTAGTTAGCTGGTTTTGCTGCCCCATAATTGAACTATAATCAATATACTGGTTATGGGTCCTGTTTTATTACTATGTCATGATACAAGTATGACACATTTGTTTTTTTGTTTTAACGGTTTAGTTGTAAAAATGAATATCATTTGATTTATCTGTGCTGTTGCAACCACACTACATCTTACTATGTTTATTTACAAATTGAGTTTTTTTTTCACATTTTTGGTCCTATATTATGTACCACATATTCTTTAATTTTAACCTAAAGCTGTTATGTTACAATAATATACCCTGTCAATGAGAGTCTCAATTTTGTTTACAAATGCATTGGTGGGGTGAATAGGTCAAAGTTTCATATTCAGATATATAGACATATCTTTTTACTTCATAGCTGTTTTTAGTGTAAGAAAGTGGTTTATTTTGGACACTCCTAGGCAATATTTTTTTTATTATGAAGGAATACACAACTGTGATTTCTATTATATCTGCATATATCACAAAATCTCTGTTTAGTTTCATAATGTTCACTATTTTTAGTCAGGTTAAATATACTTTTTATACAATCACTTCATTTAGTTTAGTTAAAAATACATGTATTATTGTGAGATGTTTAAGAAGTGGTTGTAGTAATACAATGATTACATACAAATCAATAAGTAAATAAGCTTACCAATGATTAAGTAATTATGACATTTTTGAATAGTTTATTTACATGTATATTATAAAGCCATGTTTTAAAATGATGAAACAGTATATTTCAGCCAGTGCATGATAGAAACTTGCTGCTAGTAGGAATGTTAATTTGAGTGATTAATGTCACTCATATTAGAAGTTTATAACTCCAGATGGGTTTTAAAAGGTTTTCTTGTTAATTATTTTTGTTACAACTTCTTGATAACATTTTTTCAGATATTCACAAAAATAAGAATAGTTGAATGTTATTTAAATATTTGTAACCTAAAATCATTTTTCTGTATAGTATACTATATAATGTGCTGTATTCCATTCTTTTATATTTTTTTCAATTTATAAATTAAAAAGGAATAGGTATTTTAGCCAACATACATTGCAATTCAAAAAACTAACAAGGTGACATCACTTCATTGTATTTCTCTTAATATAAGTGGTCTTAATAACCCTAACAAGAGAAGATCTTTGAATAAGTATTTACAATTGCATAATTCACAATTCATTTTTCTCCAAGAAACTCATTTACTAGAAGATGACATTTCCAAATTAGAATCTAAATCTTTTTCAATTCATGTTAGCTCTGAATATTCCCAAAAAAGAAGAGGTGTAGCAACAGTGTTGAATAACAAATTACCACAGCCTAAAATATTAGACACATACAAAGATAACAAAGGAATGGTAGTTTATATTATCATACAATTTAATAATGTAATATTAACTCTAATAAATATGTATTGGATTTCTGGCTTTGGACAGACATCAGCACAACATATCGATCATATTATTCAATTCTCTAAGGATAATATTATTTTAGCTGGTAATTTTAATTGTATCTTTAGTAGCTCTGATTCTTCCTTAAAGAAAATTTTCAAGTTCAGCTAAATTATTAAAATAGTTTTCCAATTATTTTTTATTAAAAGACATTGATAATCATGCTGACTCAAAGTCACTATTCTGCACATTTTTTTCACACAGACACAACACATATTCAGGAATAGAGTTTTTATTACAAATAGTTTAATACATTCTTTAAGTAATGTTAAAGTTATCACATGCCCCTTTTCAGATCACAGTTCTATAAACTTTGATTTATATATTCATACTAACACCAATGCTCAGATAAAACAAATCCCAGCATATATCACCAAATTAAGAGATTTCAACACTTTCATTCTGCAAGAAGTGCATAGCTTTTTAAAATTCAATACTAATAATAATACATCTGAAATTTTTATTTGGGATGCAATGAAGGCATATATATATATATATATATATATATATATATATATATATATATATCAGAGTAAATGACTGGTATAAAAAAAAGACTTTCATGGGATAAAGAACTAAAAGAGATACAAACAAAACTAGACACCTTAAATCTTGAATTATTATTAAAGAACCCACAAGTAAAATCTAAATTGGATGAGCTTAAACTCTTAAATAAAAAAATACCTTGAGATTCTTAATCATAAAACTAAGCTAAGCTTAGAGAAATATAAATTAAATTTTTCAATTAATCCAAGATCTCTGAATATTTTATCCAATAAAGTAAAAAGATTGAATAAATTCAATCACATTAAAGAAATATATTCACCTCCCAAAAAATTAGTTTCTGATTTGAATATATTAATCAAATTCAGACATTCTTTTCTTAATTTAAATCAATCCTCTACATCAATAAATTCAAGTAAAGATATTCAAGCTTTTGTTAATAAAACACTAAAATAGATTAACAAGTGAACAAACTAAACTTTTAGATAGGCAAATTACTTTAAAAGATATTCAAGAACAAATTAACACCCTTAAACAAAATAAAGCACCTGGTAATGACGGCACTATTCCAGAAATTTACAAATTGCTTCCTGATAAAGTGCTAACTTTATTACTTTCAGTGTTTAACATTATACAAGATAAAAATATTACCCCTCCCTCATGAAAGTATATGTTTATCTCTCCTATCTTAAAACCTGAAAAAGATCCTACAAAATGTAATTCATACAGACCTATTTCTTTACTTAATACGGACTACAAAATATTTATGTCTTTATATGCAAAAAGACTTAAGGTATTTCTCTCAAACTTAGTAGATGAAGACTAAACAGGTTTCATAATAAACAGAACAACATATCATAATATAAAAAGAGTAATAATTTTAATTGAATCAAATAAAAGCCTAAAAAATAATTTAACTATAGTCAGTTTAGACATAAATTGTGCTTTTGACTCTGTCAACTGGAATTACTTATTCTTTTACAGGAACTCAATTTTTCAAGCAATTTTATAAATCTTCTTACACAGTTATATATAGGCTCACAAGCTTATATCAAAATTGTCTCTAGCATATCCCTACCTATAACTATTACTAAAGGCACTAAACAAGGTTGTCCTTTATCCCTTCTATTATTTACTTTAGTTATGGAGCCCTGGGCCAACTTGTTTACAGATAATAGTAACATTAAAGGATTTGATATAAGTCTTAACAAAACTTCAAAGATTCAAATGTTTGCAGACAATATCTTGATTACCTTAGGTGGCAAAAATCCAACAATAAAAGAATTATTTAATGACCTAGATTATTTTCAAAAAAATTCAGGTCTTACATTTAATCATAATAAAACACAAATCGTATTATCTGGTACAAAAAATATAATATACAAAATGAATTTGAAAAATATGTATCACAATCCCAACAAATAAAGTATCTATGAATAATTATTGCTCATAGTTTAAAAGAAATCCAAAAACTGAACTTTGATAAAAGTTTAACAGAAAAAGATAACATAATACTTCGATGGTCTAAAATAAAATTTTCAATGGAAGAGAAATTATCAATTATAAAGATGATTCTTCTACCAAAAATGTTATACATAATCCAGTCTATTTATACCTCCATCATTTGCAGTAATTAAAACATTTAATACTATCATTAAAAAAGTTCTATGGTATCCAGTTAAACCTAGAATTTCCTTAACATACCATATGTATAGTTGGGATAACAGAAGCATTGCTTTACCAAACTTAGAAATGTACTCAATGTCCTCAGTCATTAAAACAATTTTGCATCTTATAGATAGCAAATATTCAGCTAAATGGAAAGACTTTATCTTATCTTCATCAATAAATCTAAACAATGGTAATGATCATTCTAAGTTAAAATTATTGAATAATACATTCATATGGAAGCTAAAGGAACATTTTTCTTTATGCCCTACACAAAATTTTACATCAAATTATATTATGATTCTAAAATCCTTTAAAAAATTTATACATAGATATACATATATATCAATCCTGTTTTTTTAAGTTGTTTCAGGTTTCAATTTTGTTACTTAAGAAGTTAACTTGTGACTGTTTCTGCCATTTCACACTTAGCTAATTGGAGGAAGTCAGAGGAAGGGCTCTGAGCTAATGAATCTGAGATATATAACATGAAGTATTCTGTTTTTTTTTGCTTATTTCTGAGTTATTTATAGTACTTTTATTTTACTCACTGTGTGAGGTATTAAGTAGAATTTTCTACAATTATTAAGCATCTGGTTGGGTTTGTTTGTTCTGATTTCCTGCTAGGAGTGTATCATATAACTTGTTTGCATTTAAAATCATTCTCTAGAGTCACCTTGATCCTTTATCTGTTTAAACATTTCTGCAGTTTTTTTACTAAGAACTGTTGGTAGTGTATCATTGTCCATACTCAGGCTTGTGTTTTGGGCCTGGTTGTTAGTAGAGGCTGTGTGTCTGAGCACATGTCCCAGGTCATCATAGCTTAGCCAAGGCCAGTATAGCATTTCAGTGAGAGTGAATTGTTTGTGGTCATTGGCTGACTGGGGTTGCCTGGACTACGCCTTGGAATAAGCACCTCATTGGTTCTTTCAAGCTTTTTTTAATGTTGTTTCAGGTTTCAACTTTGTTACTTAAGAAGTTAACTTGTGGCTGTTTCTGCCATTTCACACTGAGCTAATCGGAGGAAGTCGGAGGAAGGGCTCTGAGCTAACAAATCTGAGATATATAACATTAAGTACCCTGTATTTTGCTTATTTCTGAGTTATTTATAGCACTTTTAGTTTACTCACTGTGTGTGAGGTATTAAGTAGAATTTTCTACAATTGTTAAACATCTGGTTGGGTTTGTTTGTTCTGATTTTTGTTTCCCACCCTCCCTCCCTCTTGGTATCCTGTTTTTATACTTGGTGGCTTTGCAGTCACCCATCTCTACTGTAAATTTGATCTGGCACACTCCTCCCAGCCTAGTGTCATTACATCATTCTACCTATTCCAGGGAGAACATTTGAGAAGGCCAACCCAGTTAGCTTCTGCTCCTCCTTTCCCATTTCCACTTTACAAAAAAAAAAAAATTTTCTAAACTTGTTTCCTGCCATTCATATAAGTTGTCTAGTCCAGATACAGATTTGCTGTATCTGGGACTGTTTGTAAGCTTCTGAGCCTCCAAGCTTTTCTGTGTTGGAGGGAAGCCTTCTAGCTTAAATTTGTTTCTTAGAACTAGCCAGTTTTCTAGTTTCAGCACTCAAATCTGTTTCTTTGAGCTCAGCACTTGTTCAGAACTCATTGTAGGCACTAAATAAGCTACAAATTACTTCAGCACTCAACTTTCCTCACTTGTCTTGAGGAAAACAGTTCTTAGTACTTAATAAATAAGCACCTATCCAGGCATGTCTAAGGGTCAGCTCCCAGTGTTTTCTCCTGTCTATCTGATGAATCTGGGCATCTTGGGGCAATGCAGTAATTGCCTCATGTACACAGACAACCCTCTACTCCTACCACCCAACACTACAACCTGTGAGAGATGCACTTATATAACCAAACTGGAAGCAAAGCTCTTTTCACCCAAGACTGGACTAGACAGTCAAGAGGAGAAGGTTCACCACACCACACTCATCACATAGTCCCTCAAAACCTACACTACCAAAACACACACATGGAAACACAAAAACACAAACCTACATTCGTGGAGGCTCTCAAAAAAATCTACCCAAGCTACAGGGACCTCCAAAGCAGAAACGTAAGCAATCTCCACCCCCCCAACACAACCCAAATGACACATAGCCCACAAACTCAGTGTGCCACTCAACCACAGCCCATAAGGCATAACAACATACCTAACACTCTAGTCATAGGTGACTCTATAGTCAGGCAAACTGATGTTCCACTCACCAGGCTAAACAAGGAGAAAGTCACTGTCAGCTGCCTGTCAGGTGCCAGGATCCGCCACATAATGCATGCACTCAGGTCACTCCACAGCAAGTACAAATCTGACTCTGTCATTGTCCATGTTGGTGTGAATGACCTGAGACATACCTCCCTGGACTACATGAAAAGTGACATGGAGGAGCTTTATGATCTTGTAGCCCAGCCAGGTATGACCCTAGCCCTGAGTAGCATCCTGCCATCGCCCAAAATGATACCACAGTACAAGGACAGAATGAATGACTTCAACAATTGGCTAAGCTTCTGGTGTCATTCTACGGGGATCCAGTATCTGTCTGCTTGGGATGACATGATCGACAAACCACGATGCTTTGCCAGAGATGGCCTGCACCTGTCACCCTTGGGATTCTGGATAGTGGCTAAGGCTCTTGCCACCCCTATAGTGAATATTTTAGGTAAGATTCAAATGACAAATTCACCACTGTAACAGGTACAAGCAAGCAAAATCTGAGGGTAATGCTACTCAATGTTAGAAGTCTAAACCTCAAAATGCACTCACTCGAGGCATTCCTTAAAATGGAGAACATCAACATTTGTGCAGTGACAGAGGCCTGGTTCAAGGCTCCAGGGAGCACCCCTGCATTACCAGGCTATAATGCATACCGCACCTTTCGGCCACCCAACTTGGACCAAAGCACTAAAAGTGGAGGCGTATCAATATTCATTAAAGATATCCCCACCTCCAGGCTAGTTGCTCAGCATAATGCATCTGAGATTATCCAAGTGCAACTAACTCTGGGCAGGACCGCAATGCAAATTGTAGCTTGCTACAGATCCCCCACCACATCCCAGGATTCCCACTCCTCATTTCTTGATACACTGGAAAATATTAGGGTACAACCTAACACCCTAATAATGGGCGATTTCAACTACCCCACCATTAACTGGGAAAACTACTCATGTACCAACTCTTGTGCTCAATGTTTTCTGGAATTCATAAATTCTAATGCCTTGGATCAACTTATCCACACCCCCACCAGGGGCAGTAATATCCTACACCTGGTCATTACCAACATGGGCAACCGGTGTTCCACACCAGAGGTCAATTCCTCCTTGGTCAGATCCAACCACAAGCAAATCACCCTAGACATCCATATCCCAGCTCCACCCCCCATTAGGGAAACCATCGTAAAAAATTTCTCCAAAGCCAACTTCATGCTTCTTAAGACAGAAATGACAAACTTCAAGACACCCATGCTGACGGACAGTAGAGATACGACTGTTGAATCCTATACAATTGCACTTTATAAGCACTTACACAAGTGCATGGATCGTGCAATTCCTAACAGAACCAAGATGCTATCCTCCAAAAAAAAGGAAGTCAATCTGGTGGTCCCCTGCTATAAACAAACTCTACAACAAAGGAAAGAAACTGTTGCAAAAAAGAGTAAAATCCCATGATTGGAGGAACTCCGTGGTCAGCCTCAGTAAGAAGCTGAGATCCAAAAACACTAAATGAGAACCAGCAAAAACTTAGAACACCCAGCTGTAAACTTGTATCCAAAACGCCAAACTCGGACAATGTGGATTTGCGCTTTCATTCACTTTTTAATACTGTGAACTTTTTCAGAAACAACACTTACATACCTACCCCTTCCTTTTATAATTATCATATACAGGAAATGGCAAAACATACCAATTAGTAACAATGATGCTAAAAATGCTAAAAATTATTTGTTATATTTTAAAACAGCATGAACATGTTTTTAAATATGTATGCACATCACTAAAATCCTTGAATTTAACATATTGGTGTTTTATCTATACATTAAAGAACATTTTAAATGTATAACTTCATTTAAGCCTGGTGCTTTATCCGCACCAAACAACAGTTGCAAAAAAGCTTCCTTACATTCCAACACATTGTTTAAATCACCAGCGAATAAAGCCTTCTCCACATTATCTAAGATAAAAAATTCAAACTTCTTGAATTCTTTACATGACAATGCTTGCCTAGCTAATGCATTTGTCTTGTCTTTTTTCTTTATTGCCAAATAATGTTTGTATACCCTTCGTTTGAGACTTCTTTTAGTCTTGCCAATATAATAATTTTTACATGATAAACAGGTGGCTACATAAACTACATAATCACTATTACAGTTATAATATTTATTGGCCCAAAAAATTTATTTAGAGAGCCCTATTGTGACAAAAGATGAATTACTTATAAACCTACACTGTTTACAATTAGTACAACTATAAGTGCTCTTTTTGTTGGTGCATGAACAGTTAGTACTACCACTTTTCTCTTTTCCAGCCTCTAACATGTACTTAATATTAGTTGTTTTTTTATAAGTAAATCTTGGTGCCATCCCTAATGTAGTCACTAACTCCCTGTTACCATGTATTATTCTCCAATTGTTCTCTATTATGTGTTTAATATGCCACATTTCACTAACTACTGGTATAGGAAATGAAATTCTGTTTTCATTTGTTTCTCTTTTTGGATTACCCAAATTCTTGTGATTCACTGGACCAACCATCACATCCTTGGAATCAAAATAGGCTTAGCAACCCCTACTTCTTAATACTTTAACTTAACGTTCAATTTTTCTTACCCAGTCTAAATCATACCCTCTATTTAGAAAAAGTAGTCTTAGAAATGAAACTTCTTTTTGAAAAACTTCATTATTAGAAGTTAATCTACTCAATCTTATTATCTGTCTTTTAATGACTCCCTTTTTCATATGTGGGGGATGCAAACTGTCATTGTGTAAGTACTGGTTAGCAAAGTAAGGTTTTCTGTATATCTTGATAGTGAATTATTTTCTTTCTTGATCTATTCCTAGGTTCAAATCCAGAAAGGTAATAGTTTTACCAAATCCACTAACCTTGAAGTGTAAAAAAGCAGTAGTGGAATTTAGGTCCTTAACTATTTCTACAAATTCCTGGTTATTCCCTGTCCATAAGAAAAACAAATCATCTATGTATCTATAATAGATGTCTACCTTACCAAAACTAGGATGTACCTTTAAGAATTTCAGTTCCCAATTGGCCATGACTAAGTTGGCAAAAACGGGAGCTACTCTTGCCCCCATTACTACTCCTGAAATTTGCTTATACAACACATTTTTGAAACTAAAGTAGTTATTGTCTAAAACCAAATCCATAAAACTACAGATTGTATTAATTTTTTCACCATAAAAATCTGTGTTCTCACTCAAGTATTCTTTGAGGTACTCAATACCTCTATATTGATCTATAGAGGTGTATACATTTTTTACATCCAAAGTACCAATGAAAATTGGTTTATCTGTTATAATGTGTTCTCTCAAAATTTCTAACAAATGCCAAGAGTCTCTAAGATAATATTTGGATTTTTGAACCACTGGGTTTAATATACAATCCAACCAAATAGATATATTCTCAGTTTTAGATTGTTTAGCTGAAATAATAGGCCTAAATGGTGGATTTTTTTCATTATTTTGAATCTTCGGAATTCCAAAGAATGATGCCATTTTGGGTTGTTCGACTACTAAAAACTTATAACTGTTATTATCTATTTCTCCCTGACAGAACATATCAAAAAGTGTAACATCTATGTTCTTATAACTTTGACTTATTTGTTCATAATTTACTCTTCTGTAAGTGAGAACTTCCTTTAACATCAACTCTATTGAATTTTCATAATCTTTAGTATTCATAATCACTATCTTGCCACCCTTATCGGCCTTCATTATTCTTATCTCAGAATTTTTACTCAACATATATAAGGCCTGATGTTCATTTTTGGACAATTTTTTTCTTTGTTCAAGTGATTAATCTTTCTAAATTCACCTTCACATATGTTCTAAAACACCTGCAAGGTGGTCTGTAAGGGAAGATTGAATGTACTAGGTTTACTAGGTGTCTCCATACTGGTTGCATCACTATACTGTAATACATCCTGCATAATATAACTTAAATTCAGCTTTCTTAAATACAATCTAAAATCAATTAACAATTTGCCCATATTCATCTCACATGTAGGAATAAATGAAAATCCTTTTTTCAAAACTTTTTCTGTTTCTTTAGGAAGGGGAATGTCCGACAAATTTAGAATGTCAACTTCATAATTCCGAACTTTCCCTTCAATTACCATTTTCTCCTGTTCTTCCCCTTTCCTTTGCCCTTCCCTTGTGTGGAATTGTACCACTTGGTAGTCCGTTTGTTGTGAGTCTGTTTTTTGAGAAAAGGGGCACTACCATGATCTACTGTAAATGTAACAGCCTCAGCATACATTGTCTTTGTTTCCTTGTTAGTGTCTACTTGGTCCTTAGAAGGACCAGCAATATCTATTATGGAAACAATGTCTTTGTCCCTTTTGGTTTCAAGCAAGTTTTCATTGGGAACCACCCTTTTAGTGTGATTCAAGTCTTTGTCAGTCTCTTTTGTAATTGGTGTTGTGTTCTCGGTAGTGGCCACTATATCCCTATCTCCAGACTACTCATATGTGATGTATGCTCGGTTAGTGTTATAAGCAAAAATGTCCCTTCTGAGCTTAGATTGTTTCCTTAAAATTATAGTAGCCCTGTGTCGGTCAGCCTTCGCTTCAACACCGTTGTATAATACAAGAAAGTTTTGAAAACAAACAAAATTCTTGATGCGTTCATCCAAAGTTTTTATGTTTTCTTTAACCCTTGTAATTTCTCTCTCATAATACTAAACTAGTATACGCATCATGTTTAGCTCAGTCTCGTTGTATAAATTGATTAAAGTTTTACTTAAGTCAGAAGTTCACAGTATTAAAAAGTGAATAAAAACGCTATTCCACATTGTCCGAGTTTGGCTTTTTGGATACAAGTTTACAGCTGGGTATTCTAAGTTTTTTCAGAAGCTGAGATCCCTCATAAAATTCTCCAAAGCGGGTTATGAAAACAAAATCGCCACTGATTCTAAACACAACCCCAAAGCATTCTATAGCTATGTCAAGAATCTCAATGGCAACAGTCATATGTGCTCTGAGTTACAGCACAATGGCACTAAATATACAGAACCAACTGATATTGCCAACATCCTGCAGATAGGTTCAGTGCTAACTTTACCACTCTCTCATCCCCTAAAAGGCCCATCTCTGTACCTGAAAAATGCAAAGTACCTGTAATCATGGCTGCACAGGTAAAAAACACACTCTGCAAAGCCAAGAACACAGCATCCATGGGACTTGACAACATCCCAGGCTGCGTTCCACATGAACTACAGAACGAACTGGCACCCCACCTAAGTACCCTGTTCAATCATAGCCTCACCTCTGGCTTTGAGCACACCGAATGGCGCACAGCAACGGTTATCCCACTCCACAAAGGGGGAGTCACACGGACCCCGGGAACTACCGGCCCATTAGCCTGACGAGCCTGGTCTGCAAGGCTATGGAGCGTATCAACATGGAACTTATAAACAAAGACATTGGTAATCTCCAAACTCTGGACCCCACCAAGTAAGGGATTGTAAAAGGCAGATCATTTCTCCTAAACCTGATAGACTTCTTTGAAGCGGTCACCAAAGCTGTAGATGAGGGTAAGGTGGTACACACAGCCTATCTAGATCTCGCCAAGGCTTTCGACACCATCCCCCACTCTGGAATTATAGACAAACTTACTAATCTGGGTATAAATCCCTTTGTCACAAGATGGGTTGCCAACTGGCTCACTGACCGAACCCACACTGTGATAGTTGCAGACTCTAAATCCAACTTCAGACCAGTGACAAGTGGAGTACCACAGGGTTCAGTCCTAGGTCCTCTCCTGTTTTGATATCTACTTCTCTGAAGTACAGGCTAACACAGAAGGTCTTTGGCTAACAAAGTTCGCAGATGACTGCAAACTAGGAGCCATAATCAAATCTTCTAATGATGTGGACATCCTACAAAAGGGCCTCACTGAGACAGATGCCTCGTGTCAAAGCCATGGCCTCAAGCTCAATGCCAAAAAGTGCATTGTCATCTCTTCTGGTAAAAACTCTGTACCCATGAACTACCACATAGGTGGTAGTCTACTTAACACTGAAAGTGTGATAAGAGACCTTGGAACACAGGTGGACAGTAGTCTCTCCACTGATAATCACATTGCCACAGTAGTCAAGAAATCCTTCTACGTGGCACACCTTATCACAAAAGGTTTCTCATCCAGGAAAAAAGAGGTCATTGTTCCCCTCTACTCATCACTCATTAGACCCATTATAGAGTACAACACCCCTTTTGGTATGTACCTCACAAGACATCTACAACAACTGGAAAGACCACAGAAGTACCTCACAAAGAGGATTACCGGCCTCAAACAGATGCCCTACGCAGACTGTCTCAAAAAACTCCAGCTTTACTCTGTCGCATATCGCCTATTGAGAGGTGATCTCTGCCTAACATACAAAGCTATGTCAAACTCAGAGCTGTTGGACATGCTCCACACCCAATCCCTCCGAGCTACACACTCTATGGACCTAAACCTTGTCACCATAATAAACAGAACATGTTGGAGGAATAGATTCCTGTCTCAGAGACTTCCCATACTCTGGAACAAACTACCTATCTATATCAAACAAAGCTCCTCATTAGCACTCTTCAAGGAAAAATCTTGATGATTGGATGGGAGATAGGAAATTCACCCCGGGGATCACTTCTGTGGCTCTGCTTGACAGGGGCACAGGAAAATAATTTTCTTGGGTGGCAAAAGCCAGGGTACCATTTTGCTAGGCTTATACAGGCCCTAGGGCAAATAGCTTAGTACCTACCTATGAACCTATGAATATTGGATATTCCTTATTTTCACTATAGCATATACACAGGGGGTTATCTTCTCCACAAATTTAAAAAATGCCAATATTTGTACAAAAAACATTGATTTACTGGCATCAACTGGTAAAAAAGAATGAATTACAATCCATCAAAACTTTATTGGAAGAAAACGACATTGAGTCTTCATTATGGCTTGATATACAAGAAGCTAGAAATTATGTTAAGAATAAACTTGACTTAATACCTTCTTCAGTTAAAAATTTAATTCCCAAATTCATTCAATACCTAATCATTTGTTCTCAACAGAACAATGTATTAAAAATTAATCTGTCATATATATATATATATATATATATATATATATATATATATATATATATAAACTATCAAATCAGATTTAGACAAATTCCCTGATAATTATTGGAAATATTTTTCGGAAATTAGTAAAAATACTCCATCAGATAAAGATAAATTACATTTTCTTCTGTCTGCAGGTACAACTACTACTTCACTTAAATGGAGAATGTTTACCTGGAGATTTTTAAATAGATCATTCATCACTCCTCATAAAATAAATAAGATGTTTAAAGAAGATTATATTGTGTTGGAGATGTTTAGAAATTCAGAATGCTGATTGGACACATATTTTCTATGAATGTTCACATCTAAAAAAATTTGGGGTGATATCAACAATTTCTTACAGGCGATATTTACTGATAATTTCCAACTTACAAAGTCATTAGTTTTACATATTTCACCAATTCCATCCTGTATAAAATCAAATATTCACTTCTTTGGTCTGCATTGTCCATAGCCAGGAAAGAAGTAACTAGAAATTGGAAATCATCACAATCTCCTTCTTTTTAAAACTTTAAAGATCTTCTCTTGGAAGTATCCAGGTTAGAATCATTAACAATTAAATATAGATCCTCTAGGAACACAGCAAAATACAACCAATGTTTGAATATAATTGATTTATTAGAAAATCAATAACAGGTTTTTATTAGTTAGCTCATATGCATTTGATCTAAATAGTTTTACTTATTAATATTATGGTGAACATCTTTGTATATAGTTCATTGTCTTTTTTTTTTATTTGTTATATTTGAAACTTTTTAATGCATTTCAAAAAAATATTCAATATTATGTTAATTGTATGCTTCAGTAATAAAACTTTAAAAAAAAAAAGCAGATGAGCTATCTCAGGCTTACACTACATCAGATAATTCTAGAACAGGTGGTTCTAAGTAGAGCATCATGTGGCATAGTGAGTGCTGTACATGGAGAATGCATTACTCATTCTGTTAGCGCTCCTTTTAACAGATGAGATATCATGATAAAATACAAAGCAGGCAAGTTAACTAAAATGAGCTAAGACTTAACAGCAACCAATGAGGAGCAGATGAATCCTGGTGTACAGTCAATACCATTGGACAAAGTCAGATTCCTGACTTCTGGGTGAAACAGGATGCAGTTCAGGGGGTCTGTGTGAGCTAACTCTGAAAGAAGCCAGTCTAAAAGTTGTCCCTGAAATCTGAAGGAGTCCCTGAATTTCTAATTTGGAAAAGGAGCTGTAGAGAAACCATTCTACTTATCCTACCAATATGACAAGCAATCAAAAATGCCTGGCAGAGTGGGCATTATCAGCGAATTATCACATTCCCAGGGATGTCATGAGGCCCAACACTAAAGGCAGAGGACCTTATCACTCCTGGAACGGCTTTAATTCCTTGATAACACTCACCCTGGAGGGTATTATTTCACTTACAGAATGGGCTAACTGTTAAACTGTTTTGTATATTTTTATTACTGAATACTTCTTTAACTGTATTTTTGATGTACAACTGTTACTCCACCTAAACTTTCAAACTTGTTGCAGCATTTGTAATTGTTGTTGGAGAAAGCATTTTACATCAAAAACATGTAATCATTTAATGTCTATACAAACATGGACACACACATGCATGCACCTAATCACACAAATTCAGAAGCACAGACATACACATATGCATAGAAATGCATACATATACACATAGAAACAAGCACTCACATGCACACACACGCACACACACACACACACACACACACACACACACACACACACACACACACACACACACACAAGCACACACAAATATATATAGAAATAGACAACACTCACACATACATGTACACACGCACACACACACACACACACACACACACACACACACACACATACACAAACACACAAAACACATGAGCAGCAGCTATAGCCCCATTGTTGCAATCCCTCAAGACAAATCATAAAGGAATAAGGTCAGTCAATAATGCCAGACATAACAGTTTCATACTTTTTTTTTTTTTAATTGGATGCTGATATACTGAATGCTGCAGTCTAAATGTATTGCATTTTCCTTATGCCACTCTCTGTGTTTATCTCTCTGTCACACACACACACACACACACACACACACACACACACACACACACACACACACACACACACACACACACACATCATCATCACATGACCAAGAGTTACAATCACTCTTTTTCAATTTCCTCCATGCATATTAACTTTCTGTTTGGAGCTTTATGCAGTAAATCATGAAGGTTAAAGATTAGTCATAAATGCCAGACATAAGAATTCCATGTTACTTATTTTTAATGCTTATAAGTTGATATACTGCATGTTGCAGTCTCAAGACATTGCTATACCCTTCATCACTCTCTGTTTCTCTCTCTCAGCCTTACACTTTCTCACACACACACACACACACACACACACACACACACAGACACATGCGCACGCATGCACACACACACACTCACACACACGTGCGTGCGCGCGCACAGCTTTACCTCTCTCTTGCAAGCACACATTTCTCTTTTACTTCCTTTTTCCTTTTTTAATTTTCCACTCACTAAATAGCAAAGCCACATTTAGCGAGTATAAAAAATGGAGACCATTTGCTTATTTTTCTGTATGTGTTTCACTGCAGTTTTATATGGCATTGTGAAGAAGACTTGTATTTCAGCAGGTGATACTTGTACATTAACACCCTGCTGGAGAAAGTTTGTTCTCCAATCAAGGTGGCAATATGCAGGTCACCCATTCTCTATGGTTCCTAAGTTCATAGGTTGGTACTAGGCTATCGGCCCTAGAGCCTATACAAGCCTAGCTATAACAATTCCCTGGCTATTTCTTCCCAGAATATTTACTTCCCTGGTCCCCTGTCTAGCAGGGCGACTGACGTGATCCCCGGGATGAATTTCTTATCTCCCATCCAATCGTCAAGGTTCCTTTTGAAGAGGGCCAAAGAGGCACTAAGCTTGACATGTATGGGCAGTCTATTCCAGAGTATGGTGAGTCTCTGAGTCAGGAACTTATCCCTCCAGCATGTTTTGTTCACTGTGATGACCAGGTTTAGATCCTTGGAGCGTGTAGCTCTGAGGGATTGGGATTTCTTTAAGTGTAGCATGTCCAACAGCACTGGGTTTGACATGGCCTTGTATGTTAAGCAGAGATTACCTCTGAGTAGGCAATATGCGACAGAGTATAGCTGGAGTTTTTTTAGACGGTCAGCATAGGGCATCTTCTTTAGGCCTGTGATTCTTTTAGTGAGGTATTTCTGTGGCCTTTCCAGCTGTTGCAGATGTCTTGTGAGGTACATACCAAATGGGGCATTGTACTCTATAATGGGTCTAATGAGGGATAAGTATAGGTGGACAATGACCTCCTTTTTCTGGAAGAAAAGTCCTTAATGATGAGGTGTGCCACATAGAAGGATTTCCTGACTGTTGTGGGTATGCGGTTATCGAAAGTGAGACCACTGTCCACCTGTGTCTCTAAGTCCATTATTACACTTTTGGTGTTTAGTGCATTGCCACTTATGTGGTAATTCATGAGTACATGTTTTTGCCGAAAGGGAATAACTACACATTTCTTGGCATTGAGCTTGAGCCCATGGCTCTGGCACCAAGCATCTGTTTCTGTAAGGCCGTTTTGTAGAATATCCATATCATTAGGGGATTCAATATTGGCTCCCAGTTTGCAGTCATCTGGGAATTTGTTAGCCAGAGTCCCTTAGTGCTGGCCTGTACTTCACAGAAGTAGATGCTAAACAAGAGCGGTCCCAGGACTGAACCCTGAGGTACTCTGCTTGTCACTTGTCTGAAGCTGGATTCTGAGTAGGTTACTTTTACAGTGTGGGTTCTGTTAGTAAGTCAGTTGGCAACCCATCGAGTGACGTAGGGATTAATGCCCAACTTAGCAAGTTTATCTATGATTCCAGAGTGGGGGATGGTGTTGAAGGCCTTGGCAAGGTCCAGATAGGCTGTGTGGATCGCCTTACCCTTGTCTACGGCTCTGGAGACTGATTTGAAGAAGCCAATCAGGTTGAGGAGGCAAAATTGTCCCTTTACGAAACCAAACTGGGTGAGATCCAGTGTTTGAAGGTTGACAATGTCTTTGTGTATAAGTTCCATGATAATGCATTCCATGGCTTTGCAGATCAGGCTCGTCAGACTAATGGGATGATAGTTTCCAGGATCCAAGGTGGATCCCCCCTTGTGGAGTGGGATAACTGTAGCTGTGCATCACTCACTGGGCACAAAGCCTGAGTTGAGGCTATGATTAAACATGACACTTGGGTGAGGTGCCAGTTCATTTTGTAGTTCATGCAGTAAACAGCCCAAGATGTTATCTGGTCCCATGGATGCTGTATTCTTAGCTTTGGAGAGGGTGTTTTTTACCTGTGTGGCTGTGAGTACAGGAATTTGGCTATCTTTTGGTATTGAGATGGGACCTTTAGGGGGTGAGAGAGAGGTGAAGTTTGCACTGAATCGATCTGCCAGGATATTGGCAATATCTTTGGGATCAGTATATTTTATGCCATTCTGTTGTAGCTCAGAGCAGATCTGAGCATTGCAATTTAGATTCTTGACATAACTATAGAATGCCTTGTGGTTGTCCTTGGAATCTTTGACAATTTTATTTTTGTAACTAGCTTTGGAGGATTTTATGAGGGATCTCAGCTTCTTAATGAGGCTAGTAAGGGAGTTTTTTGCATCCTGGGATTTTCCTCTTTTCTGCAACAGTTTCTTCCTTCTGTTTATAGTTTGTTTATGGTAGGGGATCAGCCAACTGGGTTCCTTTTTTTGGAGGAGACCGTCTTGGTTCTGTTTGGAATGGCATGATTCATGCACGAGTGGATGTGCTCGTACAGTGCCTTAGTGTATGATTCAGCGGTCAAACTTCCAGTTCTCGTATGAATGGGTGTCATGAAGTTTGTCACTTCTGACTTGAGTAACATGAAGTTGGCTTTGGAGAAGCTTTTTATGGAGGCTTCCCTACTGGAGGGTGGGTGTGGGATGTGGACACCAAGGGTGATTAGCTTATGGTCAGACCTGACCAACGAGGGGGAGACCACTGGTATGGAGCATCAATCTCCCATGTTGGTAATGACCAGATCTAGGATATTTGAGCCTCTGGTGGGGCTATGGATATGTTGGTCCAGGGCGTTGGAATTTATGAATTCCAAGAACCGTTGGGTAAAGGTGTTCATACCCGAGTAGTTTTCCCAATTAATGGCAGGGTAGCTGAAATCACCCAGTATTAGGGTGTTTGGTTTTATCTTAATATTATCTAGTATGTTTAGAAAAGTGTAGTGAGAATCTTGGGGCATGGTGGGTGATCTGTAGCAAGCTACAATTTGGATTGCAGTCTTACCTAGTGTTAGTTGCACCTGTAGAATTTCAGATGCTTTGTTTTGGGCAACTAGCCTGGAGGTGTAAATCTCCTTGGTGAATATGGACACTCCTCCACCTTTAGTGCTTCGGTCCTGGTTAGGTGGCTGAAAAGTGTGGTAAGAGTTGTAGCCTGGTATTGCAGGGGTGCTCTCTGAAGCCTTGAACCAGGTCTCAGTTACTACACAGATATCGATGTTCTCCATTTTTAGGAGTGCCTTGAGACAATGCATTGTGAGGTTTAGACTTCTAGCATTGAGCAGCATTAACTTCAGATTTTGTATGCTTATATCTGTTACAGTGGAGATTTTGTCCTTTGAGCCTTGCCTAAAAAAGGCACTCTAAGGGTGGCAAGAGCCTTAGCCAATAACCTGAATCCCAACAGTGACAGGTGCAGACCATCTCTGGCAAAGCATCATGGTTTGTCGATCATGTTGTCCCAGGCAGACAGATATTGGATCCCCTTTGAATGACACCAGAAACTTAGCCAATTGTTGAAGTCAATCATTTTGTCCTTATCCTGTGGTATCATTCTGGGTGAAGGCAGGATACTGGTCAGGGCTAGGGTCATACCTGCCTGGGCCACATAATCCGAGAGCTCTTCCATGTATATTTTCATGTAGTCCAGGGAGGTACGTCTCAAGTCATTCACTCCAACATGGACAATGACAGAGTCATATTTGTACTTGCTGTGAAGTGACATGAGTGCATGAGTTATGTGGCGGATCCTGGCACCCGACAGGCAGCTGACAGTAATTTTCTCCTTGGTCAGCCTGGTGAGTGGGACGTCAGTGTGCCTGACTACAGAGTCACCTATGACTAAAGTGTTAGGTACGTTGTCTTGCCTTAGAGGCTTTTGTTTGGTGGCACACTGGTGTTTTGAGCTATGTGTCACTTTGGTTGTAATTGGTCTTTGTTTGTGTTTCAGTTAGGAGGTCCTTGTTGCATGTTTTAAACCCTATTGACTATAATAACTAATTTGAACAACCTTATATGAAGAAATACTGCAATAGTATCTGAAGTCTGGCAAGAGAGCTGTGAATGAACCTGAGTATTGTTTCTGTTGCTTCCTATGTTTTGCTGCAAAAAAGGTACTTTTACTTTATGATTGTAAATAAAGCTCATCTACAAAAAGATAAAGCTGTTGCCATCACCTGGTCTTATTACTGTAAGCACTATAGAATGCCACAATACACAAATGAGGTTTATTAAAAATAGCTGGTCTACAGAAAGCTTTTGAGACATCCATTGGTAGGTATCATAACATCCTCATTTTCCTTTCTTTTTATTTAGTCAAGATGTAATTCCAGTTTCAGTTTATTACCTTGGGTTTATCTTCTTCTGATAAATTTCAACCGCAAGACCAAAATCATAATTTTCTTAACTGCCCAGAATCTTTGTGTCAAGACTATTGATATTTATATTACATGTTAGTAGGGAAATCAGGTGAGATTTCTTACTTAAGTAGAATTTTTGTTAGTGTAGTTATTTTTGATTTAGAGATCCAATTTCCATTAAGTTATTGTACAGTAATATATTCTGATAAGCATTTCACTAATATGGTCTGCAAAGAGTGAATTGAAAGTTGTACGGTTATGAGTATCCACCCAGATTCAATGTTGTTTCATACCTATCCAGTTATTCTAAGATATCTGAATCAGGAATGTTTAGGTTTGGTTTACTAAAGATATCCTGGTATGCACCCAAATGTGTCTGCAATGCATTCCTCCTTTCATTATGGTCTTAACTACATTTATAATCAAGTCAAGATAATCATTTGATTTACCTGTTTACTGTAAATATAAGTAATGTTGTCTAATTTCTGCCTTTATAACACATATTCTTGACTGAAATTCTGAGTGGTTTGAAGTGTATAAATCTGTTTATTTTTCTTCATGTTTATTAAAAATGTTTTTTTCAGTTTGAGCTAATATCAATATAACATTTTTGTTTGCTTGTTTTAGACTGAGCTATTTGGTTTACTTTTTCCTTTGCTAGGAATAAAGTCAGGCTAATTATGCTATCATATAGAGATCGTTTAAAAGCTATCTCTTTTTGGATATACTTATCTTGTAAAATTGTAAAAAAATTGCTAACATTTCTTCCTGATGACATCAGTAACTATCTTTCAGCTAAACCTAATGAGATTGGTTTCTATTTTTCTACTTAATTTTGGATTTTGATATAAGGAAATGACTAGAGGCATAGTAAAATAGTCTAAATCACTTCTCTAAGCAATAATCCAATTTTAGTACCTGGGAATAATTCTTCTGACAAAAAAGGTGAATACTATATAAACAGTGGTGTTCAGTTGTGAAGGCATGAGTGGTTCCAGAGCTTATTCATTCATTTATTATTATTTATTTATTATTGATTTATTTATTTATTATTTATTTGTTTACTTATTTAGTTATGTTTACTAGGGTAATGCACTGCTCAGTACAGATCAATTTCAGGCTCAGCCCATGTGAAATACAAAACATTTTACAAGCAAAACATTCAGAAATGTAAGCAGTAATAGGATGCATTGTTACGTGATAATAACCAATGTCAGGTCAATGACTATGAGTGTGGAAATTTAGTGTTGATTGACCAATGTTAACATCGTGGACATTTTTTATATGTTAATATGAGCTCTTTCATGGCATTTAATTCATGCTTTATAATGATTAAGTTAGAACTAGCCAATCTAATTTTGTTATTAAATTTAAATTTAAGCTTCCTGTCAGAATAATGCCCTAGTGCTTACACAGATCAGACATCTCACTTAATTTGATGATGAAGTATATTTTTCTTGACAAGGTCTTAAATGAATGCCAGTTAGATCAGTTTGCTATCATTATCTGTGATGTGTTCCTGCATACAAATTGTCCCTCCAGTATCTGATTCAGTTTCACAGAAATGTATAATAATTTTTTTTAAATACTGAAATTAAATTAAATATTTTTCATACTGTCCACAGTGTCAACTAAATGTTTTACCCATTTCGTATTTATTTACTTTAGATATCTATTAATTGGTTTCATTCAAGTGCTCAAACTCACAAGTGCTAGAAATTTTGACTGCAGAATTCAAAAATGAACTTTTCAAATATTACCGGTGTTTAGATGTGTGAGAATGTGGTACAGTGGGGATTGAGGAATTTGCTTTTTGCCAATGCAGTGTAGTCTCAGAGTCAGTGTACATAATTAGCAGGGAGTGCGAGAGTGCAAGTAGGCTTGCCACCCTATAAAAAAACATTTTACTTTTCATTAAAATCTTAGCGATTCAAGATTTTATGCTTTTGAATCTTTTTGATTCAAACTGTTTTAGTGTATGATTTAGCATTCACACCTTTCACAATACCAAAGCTTGGCATTTACATATACATATATATATATATATATATATATATATATATATATATATATATATATATATATATATACACACACACACACACACACACACACACACACACATATATATATATATATATATATATATATATAAATATATATAAATATATATAGGTTCATAGGTTCATAGGTTGGTATTGAGCTATCTGCCCGAAGGCATACATTAGCCCAGCCCCATTGTGCGGTATTCACCGCCCCTTTAGTAGTTCCCTAGACCCTTGTACTAGCAGCTAGTACCCTTGGCCTCTATCTAGTAGTGCTGTTAGTGTGATCCCCGGTGTGAACTTTCTGTTACCCATCCACTCATCAAGGTTCCTCTTGAAGAGTGATAGTGAGGGGCTCTGTCTTATGTAGATCGGGACCCTGTTCCATAGTAAGGGAAGTCTCTGTGAAGTGAATGTATCCCTCCAGCATGTTCTATTCATTGTTGTGTTGAGGTTTATATCCCTAGACCGTGTAGCTCGAGTAGATTTGGTTTTGCTAAGATGGAGCATGTTCAACAATTCTGGGTTGGACATGGCTCTGTACGTTAGTCAGAGATCGCCTCTGAGAAAGCGGTATGCAACAGAGTACAGTCTTAGCTTTTTCAATCGTGCTGCATAGGGCAACTGTTTCTGGCCACTAATTCTCTAGGTTAGGTACCTCTGTGGTCTCTCCAGCTGCTGGAGATGTCTAGCCAGGTACATTCCAATTGGTGCATTGTACTCAATAATGGGTCTGATGAGGGAAGAGTAGAGGGGCACCATTACATCCTTAGATCTTGATGCGAACCCTTTCATGATCAGATGGGTCACATGAAGGATTTTCTAACCACTTTGGCAACATGGTTATCAAAGGAAAGCTGGCTATCTACTTGGGTCCCTAGATCCCTTATTTCTTCTTCAGATTTCAGGGGATTACCTCCTATGTTGTAGTTTGCGGGTACTCTGTTTTTTCCAAAGGGGATTACTATGCATTTTTTTGCATTTAGTTTGAGACCATGGCTTTGACACCATGCATCAGTCTCATTTAGGCCCTTCTGGAGGATCTCCATGTCGGCCAGAGACTCTATTATAGCACCCAGTTTGCAGTCGTCCACAAACTTAGTCAGCCACAGCCCTTCCGTGCTTGTCTGTACTTCTGAGAAGTATATGCCAAACAGGAGGGGCCCCAGGACAGAGCCCTGAGGCACACCACTCGTTACTGGTCTGGATTCGGACATAGATCCTGCTGCTCTTACTTTATGGGATCTGTCTGAGAGCCAGTTTGCGATCCATCTTGTGACGTAAGGGTTTATGCCCAGGCTGGTGAGCTTATCAATTTTACCCGAATGGGGAATGGTGTCAAATGCTTTAACAAGGTCAAGGTAAGCCGTGTATACCTCCTTTCCCTTATCTATAGCCTGAGTAACTGTCTCAAAGAAATCCACCAGGTTCAGGTGGCATGATCTGCCCTTGACGAAGCCGAACTGTGTGGGGTCCAGTGACTGGAGGTTCCCAATCTCTCCATTTATGAGTTCCATAATGATTCACTCCATAGCTTTACAGATCAGACTGGTCAGGCTTATTGGTCGGTAGTTCCCAGGGTGAGTTGTGGCCCCACCCTTGTGTAGCGGGACCACCGTTGCCGTGCGCCATTCTCTGGGCACATATCCTGTGGAGAGGCTGAGACTGAACAGGGTATTAAGATGCGGGGCTAATTCCGTTTGGAGCTCGCGTATGACACAGCCTGGGACACCATCTGGTCCCATGGAGGCAGTGTTTTTAGCTTTAGACAGATCCTTGTTAACCAACGTATCAGTAATAATTGGACTTACACAATCCCCTGGAATGGTAATAGGCCCTGTATTTTTATATATATATATATATATATATATATATATATATATATATATATATATGTGTGTGTGTGTGTGTGTGTGTGTGTGTGTGTGTGTGTGTATTGCTCGTTTTGTTGAGAATTGCTCTTCTTTTGGATGAAATTGTGAGAGGAGTGCATCTTTGCTTTGACATATTTTTATTGCTTTTGATTCCTTTATTCAGTCCCTTCAAATACCAAGACAATAAGGAAGTATGTCTTAATTGCTTAAGTTTTTGTTAACATCTGAGACTTTTTTTTTTTTGCTGAATTCAGTGTATATTTCTATTTAGGTACAACTTAATTTGCTGCTCTTCTGGGAATTCAAATTACTGATGGAGTTGTATCAAGTTGTAATATGATTGGCTGTTAATGTTTCAGTTTTTCATGCTTTGTACTAGTTTGCACTCTACTGTCTTCAGCACAGTGTATGTGTGATGTTGTACAGTAACTGGACAGTGCTTTTCACTTGTCAGAGTGACTTGACAACATGTTCACTGGGCATTTCAGCACTGCTGTATTTCTCAGAACTATGCGTGTTTGCTTGAGGATGCTGTCACTTTCTAGCAGATCATTTCATTAATATGGTATTGCTGCACATTAAGCTTATTGTGCTGGGCTTCTATTGCTTATGCATTGTGCCCCTTAATGTTACTGCACTGCTATCATTTGCACATGGACTTATTATTGCTGTAGTATTTACTGTATCAGCCTTGTTGTTATCTCACAGTGCATGTGTGTGTTTATGTGCGACTATGTTAAATTGCTTTCAGCTGCTCAGAATTAGTTGTGACTTTACCTAGATAAGTTTTCCTTTTATATGTTGCACTTAGCCAACCTATGAAAAGTATATCTTGAGAACTTAAACAAACTAAATTCAAGATCCACCTGGACAAAATGGAAAGTAAGCCTGCCTGTGTCCATTCTGTTCACCAGCCTCTTTGAAGTTTGTACCTTCATGCATTGTAGGAACTGCCATATACTCACAGACAATGAACCTGCACTTGACACTAAGAATTCCATCTATCAGAGGTGCAGAGATCTATGCTGTCAGGAGACATTCATCTCACCCACTAAGACGGATGTGAGCATCACGCATTACTATCCACATCTCATCACAACCACACTAAATGGTAAATTTACAAAAGCCTCTGAGAATTATGATTAGTTCACAGCAGTTATCCACCACTACATTAGCACCATGCTCACACATAGTAAAAGATCACCAGAAGATAGACTGAAAATCACATAATATCTCAAATTCCATAAGTAAGAACAGTAAGATGTTTGTAATCAGTCACTCCATTGTCAAGCCACTGAATCCACACTCACAAGACTGGACAAAGATACAGTTACAGTGAGTTGAATTTCTGTTGTCTGAAACCATGATGTGACAAGGACTCTACAGCTTGCCTCACTGGACAAATGTGGTTATTATCTACTGCTACTTCCTGTGAGTGATTTCAGACTCAAAAACCAGAGGGGCATATTGGGTGTCACTCAGTGTAGGCCAGATAATGGTGAAAACTGGAATGCTTCCTTCACCCAGAATGATACTTACATGGAACGAAAGACAGTTAACCTGAACAATTGACTTAGTATTAATGTTAATCTAGGGTGAGGTCCTGTACATATCAGTGTGAGACAAGATGAGCAACAGTCCAACTTGCTTTACCAAGGCTAGTCTGCACTTCTCATTGTAGGGTTTTTGTAAACTGGCTAACGCCATTACCATCCGTATATATTTTTTTTTTTTTAGAAATAGTCTGGATAATGGGTCTTCTAATATAGCCACATCCAAAGCTGGAATTATTAACATGAAACTGGCTAACTCTGAGTCTACTTTGCAACTTGAACACCTACATCTTTGTGTTGTTCCTGACATTGGTTTTCAGTGAACATATAGGATTGCTTCCATATCTGCATTTTCCACCTAACATAAGTTCAAGCCTGAGAGAAGCTGCAGACTGATGATCCACTGTGGCTATCCCTAATGGGAGCAGCTGAAAGACAAAGAAGAAGCTATGGTGATGTTTCTATATTTGTCAGGACCACATCACCTCTAAACAGATTCCTAGAGACCCACGAATTGAATTCCAAATTACCATGATGAAGACAAATTATTAACTTATAGCTTATTACAAGAAACTCTCCATGTCCCCTAATAGCCAAGAAAGATTCTTAAATGCTTTTGCAGAACTACCTATTACCAAAAATGCCTGTATAGGAGGAGATTTCAACTAACCCTCAATAAACTAAAGCACCTATTATTCCAAAGTTAGGCAAGTCCAGATATTGTTAGACTTGTAATGAATAAAAATTCCATGGAAGAGATAGTTAACAAGCTAATTAAAGGACATTATATTCTTGACCTGATCCTAAATAATATAGCCGCTACATGTACCAACCATCTAGTTTCTCCATCCCTGGTTAAGTCTGACCATAAACTTGTAACAATCTATTTCAAAAGTTCTGAAATCCTTGCAGTCAGTAATTCTATATGCATTGAGTTCAAACATGTAAATCTACTCAAATTTTATGATGTGCTATCCAAATTCGTTTGTGACATTACTAGACTCAACATCAGCATAGGTGATAGTTATAGGTTCATAGGTAGGTACTAGGCTATCGGACCAATGGCCTAAGTAAGCCTAGCCAACAAGGTTCCCTGGCTTATACTACCCAAGATAGTTATTTTCTTGTGCCCCTGTCGAGCAAAGCCACAGAAGTGATCCCTGGGGTGTATTTCCTATTTCCCATCCACTTATCAAGATTTTTCTTGAAGAGTGCTACTGAGGAACCTTGTTGACATAGATGGGTAGCTTGTTTCAGAGTATGGGAAGTCTCTGGGACAGGAATCTATCCCTCCAGCATGTCGTGTTTATTGTGGTGACAAGGTTTAGGGCCCTAGAATGTGTAGCTAGGAGGGACTGGGATTTCTTTAGGTGTAGCACATCCAACAGCTCTGGGTTTGACATAGCTTTATTTGTTAGGCAGAGATCACCTCGGAGTAGGCAATATGCTACGGAGTAGAGCTGGAGTTTTTTGAGATGGTCAGTGAATGGGCATCTGTCTTGGGCCAGTAATCCTCTTTGTGAGGTACTTCTGTGGCCTTTCCAGCTGCTGCAGATGTCTTGTTAGGTACATTCCAAAAGGGGTGTTGTACTCTATAATGGGTCTAATTAGTGTCAAGTAGAGGGGAACAATGACCTCTTTTTCCTAGATGAGAACCCTTTTGTGATGAGGTGTGCCACATAGAAGGATTTCCTGACTACTGTGGTGATGTGATTATTACTGTTCACCTGGGTCCACAGGTCTCTTATCACACATTCGGCGTTAAGTAGACTGCCGCCTATGTGGTAGTTCATGGGTACAGAGTTTTTACCAAAGGAGATAACAATGCACTTTTTGGCATTGAGCTTGAGGCCATGGCTCTGACACCAGGCATCTGCCTCAGTGAGGCCCTTCTGTAGGATGTCCACATCATTTGGTGACTCAACTATGGCTCCTAGTTTGCAGTCATCTGTGAACTTAGTTAGCCAAAGGCCTTCCGTATTAGCCTGTACTTCAGAGAAGTAGATACCAAACAGGAGAGGTTCCCAGGACTGAACCCTGTGGTACACCACTTGTCACTGGTTTGAAGTCAGATTTGGAGTCTGCGACTTTTATAGTGTGGGTTCTGTCAGTCAGCCAGTTGGCAACCCATCTTGTGACATAGGGATTTATGCCTAGTTTAGTGAGTTTAGCTATAATTCCAGAATGGAGGATGGTATCAAAAGCCATGGCGAGGTCAAGATAGGCTGTGTGAACCACCTTACCCTCGTCTACAGCTTTGGTGACTGCCTCAAAGAAGTCGATCAGGGTCAGGAGGCATAATCTGCCTTTCACAAACCCAAACTGGGTGGGGTCCAGAGTTTGGAGGTTACCAATGTCTTTTTTATGAGTTCCATGATGATACGTTACATGGCCTTACAGACCAGGCTCGTCAGGCTAATAGGGCGATATTTCATGGGATCAGTGGTCGCTCTCCCTTTGCAGAGCGGAATAACTGTTGCTGTGTGCCATTCAGTGGGCACAAAGCCTGATGTGAGACTATGATTGAACATGGTGCTTAGGTGGGGAGCCAGTTCGTTCTGAAGTACTTGTAAAACACAGCCTGGGATGTTGTCCGGTCCCATAGATGCTGTGTTTTTGGCTTTAGAGAGTGCAGCTTTTACCTGCGTAGTTGTGATTACAGGGACTATGCATTCTTCCTGTATAGTTATGGGCCTTTCAGGGGGTGAGAAGGAGGTAAAGTTAGCACTGAACCTATCTGCCAGGACGTTGGCAATATCAGTTAATTTTCATGCCATTGTGCTGTAACTCAGAGCACATCTGGTTGTTGCCGTTGAGATTCTTGACATAGCTATAGAATGGTTTGTGGTTGTCCCTATAATCAGTGGCGATTTTGTTTTCATAGCTAGCTTTGGAGGATCTTATAAGGGATCTCAGCTTCTTACTGAGGCTGACCAGGGAACTCCTCCACTCATGGGATTTTAGTCTGTTTTGCAACAGTTTCTTCCATCTGTTGTAGAGTTTGTTTATGACATGGGGCCACCAGATTGGTTTCCTTTTTTTGGAGGATAGTGTCTTGGTTCTGTTTGGGATAGCACAATCCATGCACTCATGTAAGTGCTTATAGAGTGCATCTGTGTAGGATTCAGTAGTTGTAACTGTATTGTCCATCTGCATGGGTGTCATGAAGTTCACCACTTCTGTCTTAAGAAGTATGAAGCTGGCTTCGGAGAAATGTTTTACTGTGATTTCCTTAATGGGGGGTGGGGGTGGAAAGTGGATATCTAGGATGATTAGCTTATGGTCGGATCTGACCAACGAAGAGCTGACTTTAGGTGTGGAACACCGGTGGCTCGTGTTGGTAATGACTAGGTCTAGGATATTGTTGCCCCTGGATAAGTGGATAACCCTGTGGATAAGTTGATCCAGTGCATTGTGGAAGCGATTGCTGTTTTTTTGTTTACTACATACATCATTCCTGAGGTGACCGGACACTTATTGGTGACTCCTTGGCTGCAAAGGTTGATCCAGGGCATTGGAATTTATGAATTCCAGAAAGCGCTGTGTGAAGGAGTTGGTACATGAGTAGTTTTCCCAGTTAATGGTGGGGTAGTTGAAATTGCCCATTATTAGGGTGTTTGGTTGAACCCTAATATTTTCCAGTATATCAAGAAAAGAGGAGTGGGAATCCTAGGGCATGGTGGGGGATCTGTAGCAAGCTACAATTTGGATTGCAGTTTTGCCCAGAGTTAGTTGCACTTGGATAACCTCTGATCCATTATGCTGAGCAACTAGCCTGGAGGTGTGGATATCCTTAATGAATTTGGACACACCTCTGCCTTTGGTGTTCCGGTCCAGGTTAGGTGGCCAAAAATTGTGGTACGAGTTATAGCCTGGTAATGCAGGGGTGCTCTCTGTAGCCTTGAACCAGGTCTCAGTCACTGCACAGATATTGATGTTCTCCATTTTAAGGAGTGCTTCGAGGGAGTGCATTTTAAGATTTAGATTTCTAGCATTGAGTAGCATTCCCTCAGTTTTTGCTTGCCTGTTCCTATTATGGTGGTGAATTTGTCATTTGAACCTTGCCTAAAAAAGGCACTATAGGGGCAGCAAGGGCCTTAGCCAGTATCCGGAATCCCAGGGGTGACAGGCACAGGCCATCTCTGGCAAAGCATCATGGTCTGTCAACCATGTCATCCCAGGCAGACAGATACTGGATCCCCTTAGAATGGCACCAGAAGCTTAGCCAATTGTTGAAGTCAATCATTTTGTCCTTGTACTGCGGTATCATTCTGGGTGATGGCAGGATGCTACTCAGGCTAGGGTTATAACTGCATGGGTTACAAGATTGGAGAGCTCTTCCATGTCTCTTTTCATGTAGTCAGGGAGTTACATCTCAGGTCATTCACACACAACATGGACAATGACAGAGTCATATTTGTACTTGTTGTGGAGTGACCTGAGTGTGTGGGTTATGTGGCGGATCCTGGCACCTGACAGGCAGCTAACAGTAACCTTCTCCTTGTTTAGCCTGGTGAGTGGGACATCAGTGTGCCTGACTATAGAGTCACCTATGACTAGTGTGTTGGGTACGTTGTTTTGCCTTATGGGCTTTGGTTGAGTGGCACACTGAGTCTGTGGGCTATGTGTCATTTGTTTTCTTTTTTTGGGGGGGGTGGAGGTTGCTCACATTTCTGCTTTGGAGGTCTCTGTTGCTTGAGCAGATTATTATTGAGAGCCTCCGCAAATGTTTTTGTGTTTCTATGTGTGGATTTTGGTGGTGTAGGTTTAGTGGCACTATGTGATGAGTGTGGTGTGGTGCAAGTGTTTACCTTCTCCTCTTGACTGTCAAGTTCAGTCTTGGTTGGAGAGGGTTTTACCTCCAGTTTGACTAGATAAGTACATCTCTCACAGGTTGTGGTATTGGGTGGAGTTGGGTGTTTATGTAAAGGAGTTCTATTCCTAAATAGATAAGTGCATAGAAATGGTTGTCCCTGCTAGAATCAAATATAATGGGAAGTTTAAAAGCAAACCTCCCTGGTAGTCCACCAGTTTAAATAAATTGTATAACAAGAGGAAAAAAACTTCTTAAAACATATAGCAAATCTAAAATTCTTCATATTAATGACTGTATCAAAAACAGCAGTGAGAGCTGAAAGCTATTATCAAAGCAGGTGAGACAAGTCATGAATTTAAACTAGCTTCTGATGCCAAAGATAAGTATAAGTCCTCCTTTAGTTACATTAGGAAACAGAAACACCACCCAGCACTATTCTGAATTATCCAAAATGGCACTCCCTTCAGACCCAGTACACATCGCAAATATACTTAATTCTAGAAAGTTCCAAATCCTTTATACCTCCTGATATCACAAAGAATAAAATACTGAAATTAGTCTCTAGGACCAAAAATACTAAACCCACAGGGCCTGATATTCTACCAGGATGCCTACAAATAGTGCCCGAAATGACCTTGTGAACCTGGAAATGTGTCAAAGTTTTGACAGCAAGTACAGCAAAAGTGAGATGTTCAAGGCAAATTTGCCAAAATTACTTTGCTGATACTGGAGTACTCATCTTTCTCCACTGCTTCATTACCTTAGTATCAGTACAGGTAAGTTTAGGGTATGTATGAGGATTTCATTCTACCATCAGGGGTTGCAAGAGGGATTGATACCTGCAAAAAAGACTTCCTCAAATATTTGCTTGAAATAGTTTTGAACTCATTCTTAAATTGTTTAAAGTGAGCATAGCTGAAAAATGTTTGCCCAAAGTACTATGAAATTTAATGGTGATTCCCCTACAAAAGTGTGACACTACCTTGGAAATGAGAAAGTATAGACCTATTATCCCAATAAGTCTGATTTATGCAGCCATGGAATTTATCATGTCAGACTTCAAAAACTTCATCAGGCTAGTCTGACAATTAACTATACAGTTATTAACTATACACTGTCACAAAACTACATGAATGTTAAAGTGTAAACATTATAAAACTTAATACTTTATTAAAATGAAATATAACTCAAACATACTGTTTACCAGGCTAGACCCATGTCATGTTGGCATTGTCAAAGGGAGACTCTGCCTACTTAGTTTATTTAACATCTTTGAGAACGTCACATAGGTTATAGACTACAGTTATTCTAGTCACACAGCCTACATGGATTTGGCCATTCTATTCTATACTATACCCCAAGTTTTCATTGTTAATAACTCAAGCACCTTAAAAATATATACTTACTAGTGAGGTGGTTAGACATCTGCCAGAAAAATAGGAATCAGAGCCATTGGCTAACTAAGTTTATAGATGACGGCAAAATGAAAATTATTGTCAAATATCCCTCTAATAACCATTCATTTTAGCAGGAATTACCCATTGTAGCTAAGTGGCATAAAGAAAAAAAAATAGAATTAAATAAGAACATGTAGTACTGTCACATTTGATAAACAACTCTCTCCCTTAATGTGCCTCATAGCCAATTCTCTCTACAGAAAAGTAATGTAATCAGGTATTTTGGAAACAGGGTCAAGAATTACCTTTACTTTAACCACCCAGTAGTAACAATAGTCAGAAAATCTCCTGTTTAGTACAATTAATATCTAAAGATATATTATCAAGATCAAAAGAAGTTATTAGTCCTTGGTATGCACAAATAATTACAGCAATTGTCGAGTACAATACCCTTTATGTACCTTTATAGACATATTAAGCAAAAGGAATGGCCATAGAGATTCCTAACCAAGAAGGCTATTGTCCAAAAGTCCATGTATTGCCAGGAAAGCCTTGAAGTCCTATCTTATTACTCAGTTTCTTATAGGCTATTGCAGGGTAATCTATGCCCTGCATTCTTTGCCATTAGGGACTCATGTTGAGCTCCTGTATCTTTACAAATCAAATAGCTTCATTAATACCAGAAGTATGATCTTAAAAAAGCCACCATTACATAAATAAAATGCACTGTTAAGACACATCTATTAACAAACACCTTGCCACCTCTGGAACATTCTTCCCTGCAAGCTAACCAAAGTGACGCTGTAGCATATTTTAGATTAAACATGGATGAGTGTTACATTTGCTCCAAGACTGATCCTGCTTTTCCATTCTTGAGAAGGGAGGTGAAGCAGGAGGATGAGGGTTGGCAACATGAAAATGGTCCTGTGACTTGATTACCTTGTATTTTCAAGGATCACATGATATTAAAACCATTTGGTAAGTTATAAATGTAAACACTACATAAATAAATTTCAAAACCATCAAGTAATAACAATAAAATTTGGAAGCATTAATTTATGAATATTATAGCATTCAACTTTTATTTACAAGAAATGTTTGTAACTTAGGGGTGGTAACTGTATTGGAATACAACTATGCAGGACATCATAAATTCATCCTCTGCTAAACAGATTTTTGAAAATGAGTTAGTTTCTGTGCTATCTGATGTATCATGATGTTACTTACTGTTCAGAGAGTAAGGATACATAGATATGTCATAGTCCAGCTGAGTTTTTATTAATTTGTGTAACAATAGAGGAATCACTTTGGTATTATCTTTGTCAAGTAATGATACATGTTTGCCCTCCACTCTGGCAAGTCATCCGGTGGCATAAACCTCTCAGTAAATCTTTGTGGGGCTGCATTGCTCCCAGTGACAGATACCAAACTAGGACATTTATTTAAGATTCACATTAAAACGTTTCTAACAAAGGGGCATTTTCAGCTTTATTTTTATCTATTTCATCGTTCATATGCAACCTATGCATCACCTGATTGCTAATAGCTTTTGAATACTATATACATATGAATATAATATATAAATAAACATACAGATACACAGACACAGATACAGACATACACACACATACATACACACACACACACACACACACACACACACACACACACACACACACACACACACACACACACACACACACACACACATATATATATATATATATATATATATATATATATAATATATATATAGACACACAACACACACACACACACACACACAAACACACATTTATCAAAACACACAGGTGATTGACAACAGCATGTTTTAAAATCAACTTACTAAAAATGTCCAAAAAATAAATAAATAAATAAATAAATAAATTTAAAAAAAAAAAGAGTTTCCTTTTTCAGTTCATTAAACAAAGCTCTACTACCACTCATTTTAGGAGTTTGCCTGAATAGAGGTAGTGTTGCAGAAAGAGCTTTTCTAAGGTAAGCTATAGGGTTGGGATCAGGGGTAGGGTGGGCTTAGCATGCATTTATAAAAATGGAAAGTGGGACTTTGTCACCTTACACCACCTTAGTAATGTGTACTTACCCAAACAAGTCCTTGCCCCTGTACTCAACTCTATATCCTACTTTAGGAAGAATCCTTTCTATAACACTACTACTACACAAGACACACACTGCATACAACAGAGCAGATATGCACAACACTAACTTTATGCATTTACCTAGCCCTTACTAAAACCTTAACTCACAAACGCCTGCACATGCACTCCCATTCACAATGCCAAAATATTTGATATATCCAAAGGTTTTGGTATTAAAATCCCTGTCTTACACTTGCCTTAATCAGAAACTATCAGTCTTCCTACTTTGACACCTGCAGCACTTCATATTGAGTGCTCTTGAATTTTCTAACTACTTAGTAATTTTAACATTTTACCATACATAAGTTTAACTGAAATCCATTGTGGTGGGCACACAAAACTTGGGCAGATGGTGAGAGAAGTGTACCTAATGGCATAAGAAATCCTGAGTAGTAGTGTTCAAGACATTTGAAGAAACACTCAGTGATAAGACTCTGGTGATTAAATTCTTCTAGCAGCATCTGTCTCCCAAATCAGCTTAGCCAACTTTTCATTTTTGCATGTAGTGCATTCTTAGTCATCATTCTCTGCAGTTCTTTTTATTTACTTATTTACAAGGTATTGGCAGCCTTCAAGTGCAGAAATCCATAGTTCAGCCTCATTCATTCTTTGGCTGAAACAGGAAACTTGTCCACTGCAGTTAGTCTTCTCATTTAAGATATTGTTTAAAATTACTTGCAAATGTTGACAGCTTAACCTGAGGGTCTCAAGGATGTGATCTGGTTATCATTTGCATTTAATGTGCTCTGCACTGACAGCCACTTACTCCAACCATCCCCTATTAGCTGCTCCAGTGTCTCTGTTACTAATTGATCCATGGTTATATAGGCTTCAGTCAGGGATTAAGGCTTTTGTACTATAGAGCTGATGCACAATTTCATTTATATTAGTTTCCTAGTAAATATGTATACGGAGTTTAACTCGATGCATGTATTGTGTCCACAGATAAATCTGTATGCTAAGGAGTGAAGAATACAGTACACATCACTGCCAGCTATATCTCACATTGTGCAAAGCAGAGCGCATAGCATCTTATCAGCTAAAAGCACAACATCCACAAGGAAATCAATGTGGCTTCTAGTTATATACTCAGGTGAACAATATATGCAAGACTTGCTGTACTTAGCTGCACTGATCTGGCAGATGCAACTGCAGGTATTTATATACCAAATTATTTAATTTTTGTGATTCTTGCTTGTAATAGAACTGACATTTATCAGCACTGCTATTTGAAGCACAAGTTCCCTACACCTTTCTTCAAGGATTTCTATATAAAGATTTCTTTTTCTTTTTGTATGCTCACGAACAAGAACCAACAAAGCTGTTTTCTAATGTGTTATAGCTGACTGCTGCATTGGGGGGTAGCATTTGATTGTCAAATAATAGTAATTTACACAGAAGCTTAAATTACCTAGTGTGCTTTGTAAGCATCTGTTTAATTCAGTGTACAATGCAGTTGCTATTTACCTGAACAGAGAGAAGAGGAATGTGACAGGAATTGTTTAAATATGGCAATGTTGACTTAATATGAAAACTCGTAAGTGATGGTATATTTTTTACTACCTTTTAAACTCAATGCATTCAGAATGCAAAGTTATTGTCCTCCTGTTATTATTATATATCTTATGTCCATTGTCTACAATATTACTTTTTGCAAGTATATTTTATTACATGCCACAGACGGAACAAATAATGATAACAGTTACCAGGGCATACAGTAACAACAGCATTATATTTAGGATAAACTTAAAATGGAATTTGCCATCATTTTAAAACAGAAACTAATAAAAGCCACAAACATTTAAATAAATACTGAATTTTCTTCATTTGCTCAATTAAAATTGAAGCATTTCTTTGAAGAGCTGGGGCAGTGCTGAAATGGCATATAAGGATAAAATGTCCATATTTTTCTAGTGCTCTGTGTGATTTGCTGGTTGTTTTTCAGGATTTTGTTTACTCTATTGAGGGGAAGATGCATGTCTGTAGCTAAAGGTTGTTTGCTTTCCATTATTCCTTACCCACAAGTTCTTATACAATTCATACCATGTACAGAGAGCATCATAATTTTTACCAGCAGTGGGATTTGCTGACTATACTGTAATGGGTCTGCTTCATATAATCGCATTACCATTAGATAGAATGTCACATTATCAAGACCACAAGACTGAAAGTTCACATTAGCAAACTATAAAACACCAACTTACAAATCATTGAATCCCAAAACATCAAACACAGGAAAAAAAAACAGAAGTAAGATATCTATCCCCATTCACTTTCGCAGGGGAGCTATGCCCCCCTTGCACCCCCCACACCCCCTGCAGATTAAATATACCAACCCTGAGACTGCATTACTTTGAAGAAAGGAATACAGTGTAGCAATCGATACACATCAACCACAACAATAACAACCATACTATTTCCTAATTTAACAAATATAACTAAAATCAAACTTGTTTCTCTTTTACAACTTGCACATACCCAAACTTCTCCAAAGACAACAGGATCATGTGAAATGAACTCCATCATATTGTTTACTGTGCTGGCTACAAGCCGTTAAAGAAACACCATACCACTAATTCACTTACCCTATCAACTTTACGTACATTTCGACATTCTGCACTACGATCTTCTGCACTTCCGCTATGTGAACTTTCATTCTTGTTGTCTCGATAATGTAACTTCCAATCTTATGGCAATGCAATTATATGAAGTAGATTTGAGTTACAGACTTTTTTTAAAAATGGTATTTAGAATTGTCTTAACCTTAGTGTCCCTGATGCCAAAATATATGGAACCGCAATGCTATGCACAGATTTTTGCTTCTGTATCACCACAACTAATCCTGCCTTTTGTGTTTAATATACTTGTGTGATCTCCCAGACATTATGTCTCCAAGGTCTTTTTTATATGTGCAGAAACCAGGATACATCTCTCCCAACAATTTAATTTTTTAATTCTACACCTCCTACTTTTTTCCAATAATGTAACCACTCATAAGTTTGCTATTTTGAGGCTATTTGATTTATTCCAAAGTATTGATTTAATTTGATTGAGAAGGACTGTTGTATAACTAGTGCTTGAAATATTCTATAGTGTATGGAGCACAGTAACTATGCTCTGATATCATGAAAAAGACAAACCATTTACAGGCTTCAGTTGCTAAGATCAGGTATCACACTAGGCAGTTAAATCTGCCTGTAATGAGCAGCAGATGGCAGCTTTGCATTTTTCTCCAGTCTGCAGAAAAGTTGCATTAATTTTCTGACTGTTTAGATGTAGGACAAGGAGAAATACATGAAGACTGTGCCATGCTGTGTACAGTACGTGAAAGAGAAAAATAGAGTTGTAAGGAATGACCTGGATGTGTTCGATATTGAACTGTATGTCTCCATGACCTGCAGAAAACTGTCATGCTTTTATTAATGAAGGCTTGGTAAGACCTTGAAACAATTCACTTGGAGGTGAAGAAGGGAAAAATTGTGGTTGTAAAGAGTGTGAATGTACAGGAATATGTTGCATCAGAGAGTATTTGTCAAAATGTCTCATTAGTTGATTTTGAAAATAAGGAAAGCTGTTTCATTAGCTTACTCTGAAAATATGTATTTGCCTGCTTCTCTCATCTATTGCTGTACAGTATTATAAACTGAGTACAATAACAAAAGGTTCAAAAGAATAACAATGAGAGTGGGAAGTTTCTACTCCTTTAATACAGCAAGTCTATATTTTGAAATGAAAACAAACACACACAAACGTGAGCACACTTGCTCAAACATTAAAATTATAAAATAAATCTAGCATGTTACTCATGGGATTTCAGGGAATAAGTAGAAGCCCCGGGCATAATAGTATGGAAGAAGGTTAAGGGAGTCTTGATATGGAAGTTGAGCAATTTTTCCCAATTATGATGACAAAGATCCTATACTACTGTCAAAAATGTACAAGGAAATGACAGTAATAGTGCTTGTGGGGAATATGAAGCCCAAAGGACAACCAATCCCTCAGAATTAATGTATCTTTAAGTACAGTACCCAGGAAATGGGAGGGTTATGAACAGGTTGAAATGCTGCTGTTCCTGACTTATTTGAGGATACTGCTGTTCCTGAGTTATTTAGGGATACTGCTGTTCCGGAGTTATTTGAGGATGCTGCTGTTCCTGAGTTCCTTGTGGATACTGCTGTTCCTGGGTTAAGCTCTGAATTCAACTCACACTGTCTGGCTAAGCACTGAAGAACTCTCAAACATAATGTGACTTAGCATGCATCCTAAAGCAAATCTGAGCTTCCTCATCTTCACTCTTACGATTTCTATGAGACAAACCTCACCGACAAACAAAGCCAAACAACAATCCCCATCTTACTCCATCACTTCTACTCTCAGGGCTAGTAGCATGCTAGAAGTTAATGCTGCATTTTAATTAAGACCTGATATTTATTTTGATAATCCTGAGTTCCAACCATAGTACTCCCACTATCATGAATAGAGTTAGTCAGAAGATTCATTCTGTGCATAAAGCCCTCACATTTACACTCACAACCTCTCTAAGTATCCCTTATACCTACAAGTATCCTAACTTAAGTCTTAATTCCAACACAGTCCTGTCATTTTAAAGACAGCATCTAAGGTTCATTTCTGGCATCTGCAGACCTTTCAGAAAAAAATATTCAATCATTATTGCTTCATTCAAGAGTCAATACAAAGAAAAAAGTAATTTATTCATTCGTTGTGCAGTGACTTGCTTAATCCAGTTCAGTATCATGGAGGCACTGAGACATATCCTGGCACATAGTAGGAAAGTGACAGTGAAATAAATCCTGAACAGGGATCCACAATAATTTATTTTGCTTTTTCATCTATGTTAAAGCTATATATGAAGAGGCCTAATTAGAGAGGTGTAGGGTAATTTGTTGAACAAAAATTCACTGAATCACACTTTAGAGGGACTCTTTCCAAAAAAATAATGTTACATGAGGGAAAAAAGCACACACACCTGTGTTTATACTGCAAGTAAAAAGAGACACTGGAGGCAGGACATGTGTAGAAACGTATTTATTAATTTGCAGTGTATTACGTCAAATGTGCAAGTGTGCACATTATCAAATCTTTTCTGCAGTGCGCTTAATATTGAAGTCAAAGTATTTAACATGCACAACTTCTCAACTATAGTAACTGCATTAATGCTGAATAGCTGCACATTTAGAGAAGAGTGTTATGTTTGGATAAGGTAGGTAAGCTTACTTTGGTTTGGAGGGCCTGGTTATATTGGGGATGTAGCGGTGGTGCAAGCCACTGTCGGCACTGTTGTTAATATGCGCGGGTGGGGCATATCTCCCTTGCTAGATTTGGTGTGACCACGATGTTGGAATTAGTATAGCTAAGTCAGGGTGGTGTAAAGGGTCCATATTAATTATTCAAACATTTTAAAGTTCAAATGTCATATGGTCGACACCATATGATCGAACTTTAAAAAGTTTGAAGGTGAAAAGTAACAGCTCCATACAGCGCAAAATGTGAAAATTTCACTTTTCTGTACTGAAGTGCAATCTCGGAGTTAGTATATTTATGTAGGGGGGTGTGGAGAGCAGTTAGGCTTGCCACCCTGCTCAGAGTGTTGAGGTAAGGTTTTTTTTTTTTTTTTTATTATATTTTCGATGTTTTAAACTTTGCTTTGTTGTTGAAGAGGCCGCTTCCACTCGGGGTGTTCAAAAAACACTATTTAGAGCATTTGCTGGTTTGGCAATATTTAGAATAGCATTCATTATTTTATACTAGCAATATTTATATTTTAAACATGTAGACATTCAGTAAACTAATATTAATATTAGCATATATATATATATATATATATATATATATATATATATATATATATATATATATCTATATATATATAGATCACACACACACACACACACACACACACACACATACACACATAAATATACATATATATGTTTACTATCAAAAGACAAAAATGCAGTACTGTGAGTGATCATAACGCCAAACTAAAATGTTGAACAGTAAAACCAAATGTTGAATATGGTAAAGTTGATCTTTTGATATTTGATATCTCTGGGAGATTAGTGTAACAACCCATTTGCCATCCAGGACATAGAACAAGAAGAGCATTTTGACATTGTAGATTCATCAAAATACTCGATTGACATTATAAATCTTTGAACTTGTATGTTCGATGAAATGTAAGTCGAACAAATTCATTTCTGTCTTTTGATAGTAAACCACATATATTAAATATATATATATATATATATATATATATATATATATATATATATGTGTGTATATATGTACATATGTATACATGCACACACACACACATACACACACACACACATATATATATATATATATATATCTATATATATATCTATCTATATATATATATATATATATATATATATATATATATATATATATATATATATATATATATATATATATGTATGGGTTCAATTCAATCCATCAAGCAAACTGTTCATTAAACGTTTTGAGTAGTCTACTGGTTGATTAAATGCTCAGCTTATCAAAAGTGAGAACTTACTCTCAGTTAGAGGCACACATTCTCTCAAAATGTGCCTTTTCATTTCAGTATAAGATCACAATGGACAAAGACTGGCAATATGGCTTATCTGCACTGTTATTATGATTCCAGAGTTAGTATATACAAAGTTATAGGAGAGTGGGGGTGCAGTTTGTTTCAATGCTTTTGTTGGTTGTGTGCCGTGGGAGTTTATGTGTTTACTTTGTCAGATTATGTGCTCAAGTAACTTGAACCTATAGTTTGGAGTGTGACGACATGTGTTGGTTTGACTGGGTAATGGTGTGTACTTTGTGTGTGTGTAGTGTGTGTGTGTGTGTGTGTGTGTGTGTGTGTGTGTGTGTGTGTGTGTGTGTGTGTGTATGTGTGTGTGTGTGTGTGTGTGTGTGTGTGTGTGTGTGTGTGTGTGTGTGTATGTGTAACTGGTTAGTAAGTTGATGAAATCTGTTTTCGACAAAAAGATAAGTTTGATAATTTTGTTATATTAAATATGTTCCAATGATATCTCTACATATATATATATATATATATATATATATATATATATATATATTATATATATATATATATATATATATATATATATATATATATATATATATATATAAAACAAATATCGATAGATATCTCTCTCTCTCTATATATATATATATATATATATATATATATCTAAATATGGGTCTATATTAGAACATCGACTTTTTAAAACGTCGAATGTTTTAATATCAACCCCTATTCATCGAACGCTGACAACATCGAACAAGGGAAATATTCGCTGTTCCGACACACATACAAACAACACAAACACACCAAACAAACAGCAATCCACACACATACACCTAAAATCCTACATCTAACCCTACACTAAACTGTACACACACCACTAGCTATCCACTTACCTTAACCCAAACCCTAACCCTAAGGTCCGTCACTATCGCACACTCACCTCACCCGCACCCTAACTTACCTACCCCACCCTAACCCTCACATCCACACAATCGCACACCTACCTGACCCACGCCCTAACCCTAACTCACCTACCCCGTGACCTAACCCTCACGTCCACACAATCGCACACTTTCCTGATCCCGACCCATAACTTTCCACCACAGTGCTGAACATAGTGAAGCCACAGGAACGGCCAACCAAATTCCTTCCCTGGGAAGAAATTTGGTGTTCTGCAGCTTCGCTATTTTCAGTTGTGAAACTTCGATGTTCTAATATAGACCCTATATATATATATATATATATATATATATATATATATATTTAAATATCTATACATATCTATATTGGTTTACCTTCATAATCTCGATTCCACTTCACTGTTTCGATACATCGTCAAATCTTATTTCTCAAAATCTGTAACATAGGTTCATAGGTCCATAGATGTGTACTAGGCTAATGGCCCTGGAGCCTTTACAAGCCTAGCCCATAGGATTACCCTGGCATTGTGCCACCCAACCGTAATTCCTAGTGCTTCTGTCGATTACAGCCACTGGAGTGATCCCCAGGGTGAATTTTCTATTTCCCATCCACAAATCAAGATTTCTGTTGAAGAGGACCAGTGAGGTGCTCTGCTTGACATGTATGGAAAGTGTATTCCATAGCACGGGCAGTCTCTGGGTTATGAACCTGTCACTTCAGCATGTTCTGTTGATTGTGGTAATGAGGTTGAGGTCTCTGCAGCGTGTGGTGAGGAGGGATTGGGATTTCTTTAGATGTAGCATTTCTAACAGTGCTGGGTCAGACATGGCTTTGTAAGTGAAGCAGAGATCGCCTCTAAGTAGGCAATATGAGACACAGAATAGTTGGAGTTTTTTGAGTCTGTCCATATAGGACAAGTGTTTAAGGCCTAGGATCCTGTTTGTGAGGTACTTTTGCAACCTCTCCAGTTGTTGCATGTGTCTAGTGAGGTACATGCCAAATGGGGCATTGTACTCAATGACTGGCCTAATGAGGGAAGAGTAGAGGGAGACAATGACCTCTTTCTTCCTGGATGCAAAACCCTTAGTAATGAGATGTCCCACATAGAAGGACGTTCTGACCACAGTGGCAATGTGGTGGTCAAAAGAGAGGTTGCTGTCAACCTGTGTTCTCAGATCTCTTATAATGCCTTCTGTGATCAGTAGACTACCATCAGTGTGGTAATTCAAGGGAATCGGGTTTTTCCCAAGGGGGATGACGACGCATTTTTTTGGCATTGAGCTTAAGACCATGGTTCTAACACCAGTCATTGGTCTCATTGAGGCCTTTCTGTAGGATGTCAACATCACTTGGGGAGTTAATAATAGCTCCCAACTTGAAATTGTCTGTGAACTTTGTCAGCCAGAGTCCCTTCATGTTGGCCTGGACTTCAGAGAAGTAGATACCAAACAGGAGAGGACCCAGGATCGAACCCTGTGGGACTCCACTTGTGACTGGTCAGCAGTTTGACTTTGAGTCAGCTACTTTCACACTGTGGGTTCTATCTGTGAGCCAGGTTGAAACCCACCTAGTGATATAGGGGTTGATGCTTAGCTTAGTGAGTTTTTCTATGATTCCTGCCATATCAAGGTAGGCTGTATGAACCACCTTGCCTTCATCCACAGCTCTGGTGACTGACTCAAAGAAGTCGGCCAAGTTGAGCAGGCATAATCAACCCTTCACAAAACCAAACTGTGTAGGATCCAGAGTTTGGAGATTTCCTATAACCTTGTTTATTAGGTCCATGATGATGCATTCTATAGCTTTGCATATCAGACTCATCAGGCTAATTGGGCGATAATTCCCAGGGTCTGTAGTCATTCTTCCTTTGTTGAGAGGTATGACTGTAGCAGTGTGCCATTCGGTAGGGACAAAGCCTGAGTTGTGGCTGTGATTGAACAGGGCACACAGGTGAGGTGCCAGTTCACTCTGTAGTTCATGTAGAACACAGCCAGGATACTGTCACATCCCATAGAAGCTGCACTCTTAGCCTTGGACAGTGCTGTTTTAACCTGTGCAGCAGTAACACTGGGTGCTTGGCAATCTACTGGAATTGTGATTGGTCCTTTGGGTGGGGATAAAGTTAGCACTGAATCTGTTGGCCAGTATATTGGCAATATTTGTTGGCTTGGTATAGGAGGTACCATTGTGCAGTAGCTCTGAGCAAATCTGGGTATTGCTATTGAGATTCTTTACATAACTATAGAAGGTGTTGTGGTTGTCTTTACTATCTGCTGCAATTCTGTTTTCATAGCTAGCTTTAGAGGATTTGATGAGGGATCTCAACCTTTTGTTGAGGCTGATAAGGGAGTTTTTCACTCTTGGGACTTTGCCTTATTCCACATCAGTTTCTTTCTTCCGTTGTAGAGTTTGTTTATGTCAGGGAACCACCTGACTGGCTTACGTTTTTTGAGGAGAACATCTTAGTTCTATTGAGTATGGCAAGATCCATGCATTTGTGTACATGTCCGTGCAGTGCATTGGTGTATGATTCGGAATAGTCTAATGCTGAAAAATAATTTGAACATTGACATTTCTGACCGTGCCACATCTAACAACAAGTGCTAATGTGGATCAAGAAGGGGGTAGAGATTGTACGGTTTGGAATATCAGTGTCTGACGTTTTCAGCATTTGGAGTTTGAACTTCGCATAAGTGGATTCGAAGATGTCTCGGTCAACATTTTGAAGGTACACCTCTCTCTCTCTCTATATATATATATATATATATATATATATATATATATATATATATATATACATACACACATATATATATATATATATATATATATACACACACACACACACACACACACACACACACACACACACACACACACACACACACACACACACACACACACGTATATAGTTATAGATATAGTTAGTTATATACACATATTGATTAATCTAACATATATCCTTTGCAACTAATTCAAAACAAACTAGTCCCAAAGTGACTTCACTGCACACTACCATGCATGCCTAAACTCTAGATTCTCAATCAAAACATAATCAGGTACATACACCTTACAAACTGATGAAAGTAGTTTTGTTTAGGTAAACTTACCTTAACGGTGGATGTTCGAATGATCTGCTGTCTCCACCAAGTGACTTATCTTCTAACTAACCCCAGCACTGGGATGCAAACAGACAATGGATGTTGGTGCTGGGAACAAAGAGACTTCAGATAGCATTGTTATCTTTCTCATGTGAAGTCTTGCAAGAGATATCATGAGAATCACAGAAGCCATGAGACTCAAAATTCTGAGCTATTCCCTCACAGTGACCAAAACCTGAGTGGAAAATCCTGAAAATAGATCTAGATGTAGATTTATTTATTTTTTTTCCTGTGCAAGAAATGTTCTTTGAACTGTGATGTCTAGTTGACATCCCAGAAACCCAATCCTCTTAGAAGGAATCAATAAAGACTTTTGAATGTTCTCTTGAAATCCTAGACTGTGTATGCAATCTCCCACTCAAAAGAGAGACAGAGAGATTCTTCACACTTTGAAAAAAAGACTCTGCAAAGAAAAGCAAGTCATATAAATATGGAAAACTGTGGATACCCTGCAGACTGCAATGAGCTGAAACTGGAGCTAGACACTTTGAGAACACTCTTGGTGCAGTGGATAATCCAAAGCACAAAGCTCTGAACTGATAATGTGATCCAGACACACAAAACCTTAAGAAACACCTGAAATGTGGATGAACATGGATGTGATGATAAGCATCTTTTAAATCTAGTGTTACCGAGAAACTTAGATGAGGAAGAAGAGGTAACAGGTTTTGAAGTGATATCATGTTGAACATGGGCACTATCACAAACAGGTTTAGGAAACTGAGATCCTGAATTGATCGCCAAGCATTTCCTTTCTTTGTCACTACAAACATCCTTGAATAAAACCCTTTTTCACACATAGCAAGGGGGATCAGGTTCTATCAATGCCTGAGGCAGCATGTGAATAAGAACAGATAGAAAAAAAGTCTGGTTTAGAGGATGAGGAATTACCCATTGGAAAGGAAAAAGGTTTTCCATTGCCATCTGTGACCTTGACAAATAATTTTTAGAATCTATTTGTCTGAAACTATCTTTTGTTAAAGAGAAAAGTGGAGATTCAGACTTTCTTGAAGACAAAGGGGGCTGCCAGGGTGGAGGGGGAACAAAGACTCTTAAATTGACATTCTGACTTATAGGACTATCCTTGGTTTTGGGAATTCCCAGAATACTTCTTGGAACCACCCCCCCCTTGCCATTTCTTCTTAAATGTCTTTTTACTTGTATTTTGCTGAGATTGTTTATTTTATTTTTTACCAAAACTGGATATGGTGTTAGAGAATCCCTTGGAAAATTTGGAACAGGAGGAATGAAAAGTCTTAGAGATTTCCTGTATCAGGTTACCTCATTTCATCACACTTGTTGATCACGTCTGAAGTAGACAAGCCAAAAACTAAACCTCTATCCAAAGGAGAATTTAAAATCTAATTTTAACATCATCTGGGAGGTTCTTTGACTGTAACCAGTGATGTAACAGCAGGGTCATTCATGCACTGTATATAATGAGTAGCGACTTGAACAACAGAAGAGATTAAATTATTTAAAACAAATTTTCCTCACAAGAAGACACTACAGAGATAACATTCCTCATGCTTTCACAGTTATTGAGAACAAACCTTAACATATGAGCCTAACAATTCAAAATTCTAAAAATCAAAGTTGCAGAAACAAGCAGTTTTCCCCATACTTATAAATAACCTTCCGAAACTTATCAGAAATAGCAGGAATGGAACTGAGTGTTTAGCAGCAGAAGGATTAACTAAAGCTAGAGCTGCTGGGTCAGGTTTGGACAGAGTGTACAAAATGTAAAAGATTGACAAACTTTATATATTCTATCTGCCTTTTTAGGAGCAGCTGGCTGAATGACCAGAAAATAGCAGACAGTGACACATGCATCCTCCAAGGTCAACAAAACTGAAGGAATAGGTCCAGGTTCTGAAAATTCCCTCTGTAACAGCTTTTACTTGTTTCTGAGGGACTGAGAAACCTCAGTGCTCTCCTGCTGAAAACACTGACACATTCTAGAAAGAATCTAAGAGAAAGAGAGACTCCCACAGGGGGAAATCAGAATCTGCTCTCTTCTCTGAGTCTGAATCTGAAATCTGAGGAGAAAACCCTGTATCTGTCCCATCATCCTCCTGTCCAGATTCAGAATCTTGAACCTCTCCAGGAAAGGAAGAATTCATCTTTCTTTTACCAGAGACTACCTTACAAGAAGGATCAATAGCCGGAATTAAACCCTGAGCCAGATCCAATAAACTACACCTATCTATGGAAGTTTGAGGATGAGAAGATACATGGTTGGTTGTCTGCTTCTTTCTGACAGGAAAACTGGGCCAGCTGTCTTATTAGCAGTCACAGTAGCTGCCTCAGGGATAGACACAACATTCTGATAGAACAGTGAAGCCTTCCCTGTTCCCTCTACCAGGACCAACAAGACTGGTTCTCCCTTGCCCACTGTGAGGACTCCAACACCTGCAGTGTACATGGTAATCCATGGTCCATAGTGGCGGTAGGTGCTACACCAGAAGTATTCAAGGTAAAAGATTAATGGAATGAGGTAAAACAAATGGCCAAAGTAGAGTCATCCACCTGCGGATGATACTAATTGCAAGCCTGCTGTGATGGCAAAGGCTGTTTGCTAAACTTATTTTCTTTTTGTGGCTGGAAAAAGGACTGACCACAGAACCAACAGTTTGTTCCACTCTCTAGCAAAAATGGTGCATCTTTCCCAAGGAAAACGAGCATAAAATGCTAGTAAAAATAAAAAAGTCTTTAAAAAGTCACTTTTCCCCAGACAAACATGGAAAAAAGAACTTTAAAACACTATTCCAGACCCAAAATGTAAAAAACACAATTTTTGCACAGACAAAATGTTTTTCAGTTACTTTAAACAATTTTAAACTCAGAGGAAAAATAGATCTTCTGTTTAAAAGTACAGTACAGTCTTGTGATAATCCATTAAAACACAACCTTATAAGTTTAAAATATTTTTTCAAAAGAGAAAAGTATAAATAATATGCAAAGTTATTATATGGAAGTCGTTCCTCAAAGGGAACTTATCTGCTCAGCAAAGGAACAGCGCAAGCTGATCGTCAATCCTCAAAACCCTCAATGGAGCATACTCTTCTGTGGCAGGAAACCTTTGAAGTGCTTGTTGTTCAGAATTGTCTTTTTATCAGCTCAGATAGATTTTGCACATGGAAGGTTCCCTGAAGTTTTGGAAGCTGGCTGGCTGTTATATCCCTGGCAGGGTATAACACAGATAGCTAAGGCTACTGCAGCAGTGATCAATACAATGAACATTTGTGAAGGATGAAAGTGCGAAGAGTTGATGCTTTTTATTTTGTGGTAGAGTTGTTCTGAGAACCAGAGGTACTGTTTCAAGATCTGTTTTATATATGTATAGTTTCCTAATGAAACATAGAACTGCATATGATCAAGGGTATATGATCTAAGTTTTGTAACATCAACAAACAAAAAAACAACATTTGTTATTTTGCAGGGGGAAAAGCCCCCACTTACACATGCAACATCTCCTTATAGTTAAATATAGCAAATCCGAGATCATACTACAGTGGACAAAATGGTAAATTCCAAGATCCCCTCTGTACAGCGATCTCAATAGAAACACTTCGACATTTCAGAAAGTTGATCATAGGGTCTCAACTGCATGAATTTCACCTTTCCAAAAAGTCAGTCTCCAAAGGGAACCCCGTATATATACAAATACATATATATTTATATGGGTCTACTTCATTTCATCGAAAGACCATTTGACTGAAACCCATTTGATCGAAATTTAATTTGATCGAAAAGCAGTATTCAAGGCATAATTCTGGGATTTGTCCCCCTCCCCAAAGTCATGCGACCCTGGAGTTGGTATATATAGTTAGGAGGGGTGTGTCGGGTGCAGCCCCCACATTGGCGGGGTGGGGGGCAAAGCCCCCAACCTAGCTTCCTTTAAAAGAAGAAAATAACACAAAAAGTACAGATTTTAAACGAAAATAGGTGGGGGGCCTTCGCCCCCCACACCTCCCAATGTGGGGGGCTGCAACCCCCACCCCCCCACCCACTATCTATATATACCAATTCCTGGGTCGCACAACATTGGGGAGGGGGACAAATCCCTGTTATTTGCCTTGAATACTGGTTTTTGATCAAATAGGTTTCAGTCAAATGGTCTTTCGATCAAATGAAGTAGACCCATATATATATATATATATATATATATATATATATATATATATATATAGATATATAGATAGATATAGTTATTTATTTATTTATTGCATCTGTGGACTGGGAAAGTCCAACTGAGCCCACATCCCATTTTCAGAGGATGCCCGGAGAGAACTGCTCCATTTTTCAGAGTGAATAGAAGCCAGTTTTACAAGATTTACAAGATTTACATTATAAATGTACATACATAGACTAGTAATGATATGACAATCAAAAATAATAAATGTACATACATAGAATAGTAATGAATATACATAGAACTGCAATGATATCAATGTTAATGAAAAACATGACAATTAAATAAAGAATACAGTAAAATATTAGATAATATCAAGCTTATAAAAAAATATATCCATATATATACAGTTTACTATTATCATGTCGAAATTTGAAATAAAAACGGTACTTAACAGTGAATTATTTCTCCGAAAGTACACATAACATAATGGCCCTATTATCAAAAATTAGCTGTTAATGATGAAAATGTCGACAATGACATTTTACGGCATTAACAACAATGCCACCCTTGCCGTAACTCCCTAACCCCTACGCCTAACATCCCGTTTATGCAGAGGGGCAAGCCCCCTACACCCACCCCAACTTAATATTCCAACTCCGAGATTGCACTATGGTGAGGAAAGGGATGTATTTCCCTAACTGCACTGTACTGCGATCCCTGTACATAATTGAACGTTATATTTGCAAATGCACAGTACATTCGCAAATATACCATTCAATTACATAGCTTGCACACGTATGAACTATTTGAACATCTGTAGTTCGAATAGTTCATAGGCGTACAATGCTATGCTGATATTTCAATAGTAAACCTATATATATATATATATATATATATATATATATATATATATATATATATACAATATGGTTCCCTTGCATTTGACCGAACACACGTTAGTTTGACAAATGCAGGGGATGTGATTTTATTTCAACAGTGATAGCGAAATGTTGGACATGCCGAAGGTGCGGATGGTCAAACGGTGGATATGCTAAACATATGGAATGTTAATACAGGTAAGTGAGTTGGTGGGGTGACAGCATGTGTGTGTGTGTGTGTGTGTGTGTGTGTGTGTGTGTGTGTGTGTGTGTGTGTGTGTGTGTGTGTGTGATGTGAGATGGGGGGGTGATATTAAATTGTGGAATATTAAAAATTTTTCCACATTTTTATCAAATTTGCTATCTGAAATTGGTAATACAAGAATTACCAAAATGTCAGAAATGATAACCAGAGAATCGACATTCAAACACTGGAAGATCCAATGTTGAAATTCCATGTTACTGGTAATGTTTTTGCAGGAGGGCAAGCCACCCTGCACACCCCACACTCCCTACATATTATATATTCCAACTCTGAGGTCACACTACAGTGACAAAAAGGGTAAATATCCTGATCCCCACTGTAGTGCAGTCTGTTATCAGAATGTCTTCCACATATTAGCGAATGCACACAACCATTCGCTAATGAGAATTCAAACATTTCCAGATTGGCATTACGGAAACTGAAAACATGCAGTTGGCCACCCCATTTTGATAGTAAACCGAGTTAAGGTTGGGGTCGAGGTGAGAGTAGGATGGGTGCTGGGTGTTTGTGTGTGAGTGTGTGCATTTTAGGGGAAGGGACAGGGTTAGGTAATGGGACTATATGAAGAGAGACATGATTGAGCTCACTGATTATGTCTCCCAGGCAGGTATGTCTCTAGCTTTAAGCAGCATTCTGACATCACCCAGAATGATGCATCAATACAAACAGAAAATTACTGTCTTTAACAATTGGCTTAATTTCTGGTGTCATTCCAGGCAGATCCAGTACCTGACAGCCTGGGTAGATATAACTGACAGACCACAATGTTTTGTCAGAGATGACCTGCATCTGCCTCACCTGGACTTCAGGCTTCTGGCAAAGGCTCTTGCCTCCCCCATACTGCCTGTAAAAGTCCTAAGGTCAATAAAACCAACATAAAAATAAAAAAAAAATGCAAATTAAAGGTCATGCTGCTAAACGCTAGGAGTCTAAACATGAAACTGCACTCATTGCAAACATTCTTAACCCTGGAAAATGATGACATCTGTGCAGTCACAGAAAACTGGCTGAAAGTTGCGAAGAGCACCCCCAGCCTTACCTGGTTACTCATACTATCATACATTCAGACCCCAAACTGTGGGCAGTAAAGCCAAAGGAGGTGGAGTTTCAATATACATTAAAGACATACACACCTCCAGGCCGGTCAAACAGTATGACACACAGGAGACACTCCAGGTGCAGTTAACAACTGACAAGACCCCTTTTCAAATCAGAGCTGGCTACTGGCCCCCAACTCTGACTCAAGATGCCCAGTCCACCTTTTTGGACCTGCGTGAATCTATCAAGATTCATCCCTTTACCCTGATCCTGGGTGACTTTAACTTCCCAAACATAGATTGGAAGAACTATTCATGCCAGAACACAAATGCCCATAGATTCCTCAATTTTGTCAATGCAAATGCCTTGGAACAGCTAGTCGATACCCCCACAAGAGCTGATAATATCTTAGACTTGGTATTAACCAACTTGAGTAACCATTGCAGCATCCCTATAGTATCATCCTCCCTGGTAAGATCTGACCATAAAGCAGTCACTTTCGAAGTCACCATCTCCCCCAACCTGCCTCTAGTTAGGATCAGACTTAAAAACTTCTCCAAAACTGATTACAGCCTCCTGAGGGATGGTATAAACAGCTTCACAGCCCCCTTCCCCTCTGTAGGAACTAGCACCAATATCCAAAACTACACCAAAGCACTATACGATCATTTATATAGATGCATGGAATCAGGAATATCCAACAGGACTAAATCATCCTCCGCAAGGAAGAGTAAACCTGTCTGGTGGACATCTTCAATAAATAAACTCTATAACAATAGTAAAAAATTGCTGTCCAAGACCAAGAAGGAGCAGGGGCCCAACTGGAAGCAATGTCTCCTTAGCCTGAACAAGCAAATAAGAGCACTAGTGAAATCCTCCAAAGCAAAGTTTGAGTCCAAATTGGCCACATCTACTAGAGACAATCATAAGGCCTTCTTCACATATCTCTGCAACCTCAAAGGAAGCACCCAGATCTGCTCATAATTGGTGGTCAAGGACATCACATATACAAATGCTGTAGATATAGCAAACTTGCTGGCTGACAGATTCAGCGAAAACTTCACCCCTCTGTCCCCCCATAAGTAAATCAGGACATCCCGAGTACTTGCCCCCTTCCCCCTATATCTAGGGAACAGGTCATCACAGCTCTCTCAAAGGCAAAAAGTACAGCCTCCATGAGACCCAATAACATACCAGGCTGCATCCTATGTGAACTCAGGCAGGAACTTGCAGAACCATTAGGTGCCCTATTCAACCAAAGCTTGAGTACCGACTTCATCCCAGCTGAGTGGAGGATAGCCACTGTCATCCTTATACACAAAGGTGGAGCGTCCACTGATCTGGAAAATTGTAAACCCATCAGCTTAACTAGCCTGATCTGCAAGGCCATGGAACGGATTATCATGGACCTCATTAACAAGGACACTGGCAACCTCTAAACACTTAACCTCACACCATTTGGCTTCATCAAGGGGAGGTCATGTTTGCTAAATTTGGTTGACTTCTTTGAGACAGTCACCAAAGCCATGGATGAAGGGAAGATGGTGCACACTGTCTACCTTGACCTGATCAAAGCCTTTGACACTATTTCCCACTCGGGCATAATAGATAAACTCTCTCAACTAGGCATCAAGCCATATGTTACCAGATGGGTAGCAAACTGGCTCACCGACAGAACCCATCTAGTCAAAATAGGAGGAACTACCTCAAGCAGTAGACCCATAATAAGTGACGTACCCCAGGGTTCAGTCTTGGGGCCTCTGTTATTTGGAATATACTTTTCTGACGTGCAGGCCAAAATCAGTGGGCTATGGCTGACCAAGTTTGCAGATGACTGCAAGCTGGATGCTGTCATCAATTACCTTAGTGATGTAAACATCCTCCAAGAGGGTCTCATTCAGACAAATGACTGGTGTTAGAAACATGGCCTCAAGCTGAATACCAAAAAATGCATCATAATCCTATTTGTGAAGAGTGATGTCCCCACAAAGTATCACATTATTAACACCGTCCTAAGCACACAATCAGATTTGAGAGATTTAGGCACCCAGGTTGATAGCAACCTGACTTTTGACCACCATGTTACTTACATTGTATGGAAAACCTTCTACATGGTCCACCTCATAAGTAAGGGTATCTCATTCAGGGACATGGAGGCCAAAACATCTCTGTATTCTTCCCTTATAAGGCCCATTACTGAGTACAATGTCCCTTTCGGCATGTACCTCACAAAGCACATGCAGCAGCTGGAGAGACCACAGAGGTTCCTCACCAGGAGAATCCAGGGCCTTAAACAGCTGCTATACACAGATATGCTAAAAGCCCTATCCCTCTACTCGGTTTCATACAGACTCCTCAGAGATGACCTCTGTCTGGCATACAAGACGATCACGGACCTCACCTTGATGGGACTGCTGCATATCCGCAAGTTAAGCTTCACCCGAGTAACTCGCACACGGGGCCTCAACCTGGTCTGTGACATCATCAGGACTTGTTGACGGGACTGATTTGTGTCCCAGAGACTCCCCCATCTATAGAATACACTCCCTCTCCATGTCAAGCAGAGTACCTCTTTACCCCTTTTTAAGTGCAACCTGGATAACTGAATGGGACACAGAAAATACACCCCTGCTTGTGTGCTGACTTGTCTAAACATGGGCTAAACTATTAGCTAGGCTTATAAGGGCCCCAGGGCCAACAGCCTAGTAACCTCCTATGATCCTATAATCCTACGAATGATGTAGTGTTGTTTGTGTGTGTTATGTGTGAGTCTGTCATGTGCAGTGACAGTGTTATGAGTAGGTTTTAATGACCTTTAGGTGTCAGGTTAGAGTTGGGGGAAGGGCAGCATTAGGGTTAGGGTGAGCACCCATTAGTAAGGTGGTCTAGGAGGCTATTAACCTTAATCCTAATGCTATGCCTTCTCCCGTCCCTAACCCTACACATTAAAGTCATTAAAGCCTTCCCATAAGAGTGCCACTATTCAGACAAATTTGAAGCTACTGCTATGGGGGGGTTAATACTGGCAGAAGAAATAGTTTCCTCTCTCAATATTTTTGTTTTCTGGCGAGTGTCAACATTATTATTTTTGGTTAATTTGATATTATGTATGATCAAACTTATTTTGTCTCTGTTTTACATTTGACATTAAGGCAGTTTGTTCATACAAAATACACCCATATCTATATATATATATATATATATATAGATATACATTGATTTATATATATATATATATATATATATATATATATATATATATATATATATATATATATTGGGATTGGGATTTCTTTAAGTGTAGCATGTCCTACAGCTCTGGGTTTGACCTGGCCTTGTATGTTAAGCAGAGATCGCCTCTGAGTAGATGAGGTGTGCCACACAGAGGGATTTTCTGACTGTTGTAGGGATGTAGTTATTGAAGGTGAGACCACTGTCCACCTGTGTCCCTAAGTCTCTTATCACACTTTCGGTGTTTAGTGTACTGCCACCTATGTGGTAATTCATGAGTACATGTTTTTTCCTAAAGGGGATAACTATACATTTCTTGGCATTGAGCTTGAGCCTATGGCTCTGGCACCAAGCATCTGTTTCTGTAAGGCCCTTTTGTAGAGTATCCACATCATTTGGAGATTTAATAATGGCTCCCAGTTTGTAGTCATCTGCGAACTTTGTTGGCCAGAGTCCCTTAGTATTGGCCTGTACTTCAGAAAAGTAGATGCCAAACAAGAGTGGTCCCAGTACCGAACCCTGAGGTACTCC